>NC_040038.1:8288294-8340103 GCF_003713205.1 Coffea eugenioides | reverse complement strand
TAATAAATTCTAATCGCAGTTGCCTCTGATATATATTCTAAAAGACAAATTTCTTCAAAATCTAGCTGCAAAAACTGAAAGTAGAAAAAACTTGGGATTCATTAACCTCGATTTTCTTATCTGGCTCTGCCCCTGCTTAAGATCCTTGGACAAAAAATTCCTTTCTTGAGAGTTTTGTGTTTTCCGTTCTCGCCTGACATAGAAAAGAACTTTTCTGATCCAAAAGGAAAGAATAAAAGAAAAGAACGTCCAACTAGTACTTGATGGTGGTCTGGAAAAGTGAACTTAAATTTGAAAAAAAAAATGCACTCTATAATTTAAAAAATAAATGTAATTGTAATGTGTGTATCAAATTAGACCCCGTTTTTTTTTTTTTTAGGTATAACTCACAGGTGTTCGCATCCGTTTTACGGTCTGCCACTAATTCTATTCGAGCAAGATCGGGCCCCTTGCAGGGAAGCTCTTCCAACATTGTTTTTTCTATTTTCAAGAGTTTCGAATCCGAGACCTCATGGTTAAGAGATGCAAGCGTCTTCCTGTCTTCTACTTGCACCAACATCCATTGGTTATTGGAAAATTCTTTAATGAAATCAAAAGAATCTAGATCATGTTTTTTGCAAGTACTTGATTTCTGTTTAGAAATATCACTCGATATGGATCTTGGCCCGATTGTATCAAAGAAGCGGGATTTCAGTTTGTTTTCAAGGAGACGCTTTATCAATGGGTTGAAAACAACCGGCATTTTAAATGGGTTTGTCAATTTTCAAAGAATGTGGACGGACACTAATGATTACTCTTTGTCCATTATATATTTATTGCCTTAGCAGTCACTAGGCCCAAAACTGTGAAAGTCTAAGGTTCTTTTACGTAAACGCCCTTATTCAGGCTTAAAGGTGGTATTGGTGGTGCCCTTCTGAGATGATAAGAGCACGGCCATTGAGTGGTACCGTTGAACTAACTCACAAAGCTTGTGGCGATGGCAATTCATGCTTTAAGTAACCAAAAGGCGTGTAAAGTAAAATCCCTTTTGCGAGTGCGCAGATGAATGATAGCGCGATTGGATACAAGTTGTAGAGATTTTGTATGGTATACCTATTAAGTGCACATGCTACTAAGTTGGAAGTTTAGTGCTAATTCATTTTAATTACCAGCCCCACCATCTCATATCATATGAGGACACAAGACTTTCCAATTTGATCGATACTACCAAATTTGGAATAAGGCCACAGTAATATATAGTAGTGAAGTGAATAAACGTACGTGGAATAGTAGTATTTGATGAATTGGAGTTGTCAATACGTCGTCACTAAAACATTCTGATTAGGGATGGCAATTCCCCCCGACCCCCCCCCCACTCCCCCTGCCCCGCCCCGCTTCCCCCGCTGGTGCCCCCGCAGGGTTAATAAAATTTTTCCTACGGGATTAATAAAATTTTATTATAGTTAAATTTTAATAAATAATCAAGTACTAAAATATCAACACATCATCAATTTATTATTCATTTTAATTTTACAATTGAAACTCATAAAAACAATCAAACAAAAGTTATTTGAATACAATCTAACATGATGAAATAAATACAACTAAAATAGTTAAGTTTTCACTTTTGGTACAAATACAATCACTAATTCATTATTGTGTTTGTGCTTTTTTTTGAGAAAAAAGTGTTATTCTATTAAGTGTAATTAGAAATTTAGTATAAATGTATTAGTAAATTTAGTATAACTAATTAATAAATTCTATTAGTAGACATGTCTAATTATTCGTATAATTGATAATATCAATTATATTACATACACTAATATACATTATATAATACATCTAACTAATAATATCATTATCATAAGTTTATAACTAATTAAATTACATATTATATATAATTATATATATAAAAAAAAATTTTGCAGGTGGCGGGGCGGGTGATGGGGCGGTATATCCCCGCCCCACCCCCCGCCCCGAGAGCTCCCCGCGGGGCGGTTGCCCCCATTGCCATCCCTAGTTAAGTGATTAAAGCTAAAAAGTTATTTCATGTTTTAATAGTTGTTTTTCTATTGTCTAGGGTTAAGGAGAAGTTTCTCTCAATATCAAAAATGAATTAGAAATAACCTATCTAATGGAATAACTTGAAGAAATAATGAAAGATAAATAGGTGAAATTTTTCAATACTGAATTTATTGATTTTTTTTTGTTTTAAAACCAAACACACATTGAGTTAGTTAAATAGTTTTGGGAGCATGAACCTTTCTTGAAACTTTTCCTACTTTTGTTACATAAAAAGGAACCCTAGAACATTTTTGTTAATAAATCTTATATAGACTGACAGTATATACACTATCACGATCAAATGCACGATACATTTGCAAAATTTGGGTTTTAAATTTAAATTTGGATTATATGTCAGGCATTTAATGGTGAAAATGTATACACTGTCAGTGTATAAAAAATTAATCTTGTTTTTTTAATGAAAGTTAAAGTTTTTCTTTATTTCCTAGTTATGACTTACACATGGTTTTTTAAGCCCTCTAGAAAAAGAACATTATTTTTTGCAAATTGAAACATTTTGTTGATGATTATTTCTAAAATTCTAAAAGAAAATAGACACTATCACCATTGTAAGTTCTTCTCGTTTCTCATTTGTCTGCTCTTTTTTTTTGTTAGACGGCAACAGCTAGTTTAACCTATTCCTACTTCTACTACTACTTTATTATTAACCTGTAATGCTATTGATGTGATTGATAAAAATAAATGGTACTTAGATACGGGCTGCAGTAACCATATGTCTGGCAAGAAAGAATTATTTGTTGAACATAATGAATCTGTCAGTGGTAAAGTTAAATTTAGGAATAATTAGTGTGTTTGGATTGTAAGTTATTTGCCCAAATATATTTGCTTACATCATCATTACAATTTCCAATACACTTTTTTATCTTCCCAATTACCTTTTTATCTCACATACATCACATCACAAAAAGTGCTACAGTAAAAATATCTCAAATAACTTACAATCCAAACACACCGATTGTTTCACCAGTTTTTGGTAAGGGAAAAAATCCTATTAGCCTGAAAAATTGGTCTACTGATTTTATTTATGATGTTTTCTATGTTCCTGGGTTGCATCATAATTTGTTTAGTATGGATTAGTTGTTTGAGAAAAAAATATGATATTTGTAACACGAATGATACTTGTACTATTTTTTATAACAATATTGGAATGATTGTCAATGTGTCAATGACTTCAAATCGCTTATTTCCACTGAATTTGAGTATTGCCAATTTTTCCTGTTTAAGTACGATGATAGATGATAGTAATTCGTTGTGGCATACACGGTTTGGTCATTTGAAGCATGAGATTATTTATACAAGATTATACAACCTATAAACCCGAGGGACTTCATTATAACCAATCAATACACACTTCTTCCTCTTGTCAGCAAGTTTCTCTCTTCATTGATTAGCCTATACTGTTTCTCATTTACCTGCTCTTTATATATATTTATATATATACACAACAGTTAGTCTAGCCTACACTATAACCAATAAATACACACTTCTCCCCCTTGTCATCAAATTTGTCACTTAATTGATTAGCCTACACTATTCTTATATATATATATATATATATATATATATACACACACAACTATTAGTCTAGCCTACACTATAATAAATAAATACACACTTCTCCTCCTTGTCATCAAGTTTCTCACTTAATTGATCAGCCTACACTGTTTCTCATTTGCTTGCTCTTTATACACACACACACACAACAATAGCTTACACTATAACCAATAAATACACACTTCTCCCGCTTGTCATCAAGTTTCTCTCGTAATTGATTAGGGCAATACAATAGTTAATCTTGCTTACGCTATAACCAATAAATACACACTTCTCCCCTTGTCATCAAGTTTTCTCTCTTAATTGATCGGCCTACACTGTTTCTCATTTGCCTTCTCTTTTTTTGCATACATTAGGGGACGAGGAGAGATCTAACGGGATTTAGAGAAACTGACGGGGACTGAACCACCATCAGACTAGGGGAGGGGGTGAGATCTAACGAGATTTAAAGAAATCGACGAGGATTGAACTACCATCGGATTAGACAGGTGAACTATGCACCCATATGAATTTAAGAAAAATCACATACAATAACACGTTGATGGAAGATAAAGTTTGAACCCTTAACATTCCGTTCCGCTAAGATTTAAAATCTTTAGTGGTGGAGGGTCATTGGTTCATTTGTCTACTCAAGTACAACAATTTATCATGTAGGACAAAACGGATTTGACTGTTGCAATGAGCATTGCCAGAATCTCTCGGCTTTTAGTTTTCACATTTCCAAATGAAAGATCAATTAAAGGTTTGAAGAGCATTCCATGATTTCCACATATAAAATCTTACCAAGAATTTGGCCTTAGTTAGAGAATTGTAGTTATTTACTTCGAAAGAAAATTCTAACACGTCAAAATTTGAGAACATGTTGAGCTGTAAATTTACCAACAAAAGAAGACAATCTAACTAAACAAGAAAACTTTCTGAAAATTCCAAACTAAACCTAACTCCCAATGTAAGACCCCGTAATTTCACTTGTCTTTATAACTCTTATGTGAACTCACTTACATTTGAGCCAAGAGAGTGAATTTTGTTAAGAAAAGTTTCATATTCTCAAGTTGTTAGAAAATCAAAAATTTTCGCAGGAGGCTCTGCGCAGCTTTGGGAAATTGGCTATAACTTCATATAGGAAGGTCGGAATTGAGTTCCGTTTGTTGCGTTTGAAACTAGACTCATAGAGCTTCCTACGGTAGAAAATTCAGAGTTTGATTCGATCTCTATAAATTCTAGAAAATTGGCAAAGTTGACTAAAAATTCTGCCCCTGCACAAGTAACAATAGGAATGTTGTAGTAGCTTATGGCTCAATTTGGACCAACTTATGAATTGAATCTCTTTGAGGTGTCTTCTAAAGATTATTAGTATTTGAAATCTAGTTTTTAACAGGCCAAGTTGTATGAATGTTTGACATTTATAACTCAAGTTATGATTTTTCTAAAGGGATGGCATAAGCTAGGATTTTTTTGTGCATACTAGGGTTTTTGGTGTGTTTTGGTGCATTTTGGTAGTGTGATCACTTGATGAGGTGTGTGTACTAAATTTGATGGATAAGAATAAGTATTAGATAAGAAAAATGTGTGATTAGAAGTGATAATAATAAGCTAGTGAACCATAAGTAAAAACACAAGTACGGGCGAGTTAGGAAAAAACAGCTTCAACCGACATGCGCTGTTTGTTACCGGTTAAGTACACCATTTGACCAATACTTTCTTACCCTAATCTCTTTGTTTTAGTTGAGCTGCTTTGAAGTATTTTGGTGTGTAAAAGCTTTGTATCTGGATTTGAGCATCAATGTATATATTAAGTTGAAGTGGATGTGTTATTTATTTTCTATGGATGTACATTATTTTTCTTGAGCTATGAGTGAGTGAGTCCTGACAAGAGTTAGGCAGGTGACCCGCGGAACCCTGGGGTACGCCCTAGGGGGAGGTGGGGCTGTCACACCCAATTCATTCTATTCTTCTTCACTTTCCTTCAACCGGTGACACATCTCAAACATCCAAGATAATGGTGTGTTTGGATAAAAGCTTATTTGACAAATTTTTTAGAATAATTATTGTAGCACTTTTTTGTGATATTATATATATATATATATATATGAGATAAAAAGGTGATTAAAAAATGTATTTACAATGCAATTCAAAATAATATTCCAAATGATTAATGAGATATGCAAGCACACTTTCTTAGCCCTCCATAGATGACAAATGGAGCACTTATAATATGTAATTTGTATAATAAATTCATTTTTTATATATAAAATCACTTCACTCGTATCACTTTTAAGTAAGCCAAATCCCCTATGAAACATAGCATAAGCCAAATCCCCTATGAAACATAGCATCAATGCAAGAAGGCATTGTATCAAGTATCAACTCACTTCACACTATCAGACACTCCACTCGTATGTAGGACTATTAACGAGTTTAATCAAATTGAAAATTTTATTGTTCAATCTTGTTTAATTATTTTATCAAGTTTGAAATTCTATTTAAATCTGACTTGTTTAACTATCCTCCATCGAACTCAAATGTGTTTTTATCGAGTCAAATTCAAATCTAGCTCGAGTAACTTAAGTTTTTTACTTATAAATTTCAATTTTATACTAATTAAATCAAGCTTGAACATTTATCAGATGCAAAGTGCTATTTAAGTTTAGTTTAATTAGTTAATGAACTAAATTTGAACAAATTGTTATCAAGTCAAACTTGAATCGAGTACTGAATAGCTTAAATAACTTAACTGAGTCTTTTAGTCCTACTTGCATCTGGACCTAAACAACGTACTACTTCATGGGCCTCTCTCCGAACCCATTGAAGTCTAGAGAGGCATCATTTATCAGATTCTCTACACTAAAATCATGGATTATCCACAGAAGAAAAACAAAAAAGCAAATCTGACCGATGGAGATCCGGGTTCCGCTTTGATTGTCGTTCACGCGACGTCTTTTATCCTTTTCAATCCCATCCACAGCCAAAAGTTACTGGTCACACCACACTTTATATACAAAAGCGTGCGATATAGTTACAATTTGCTTCCTTTGTGGAGGTTTCTATCCCACATCGGTACGGGGGTTTGGGGTTTGGGTATTTAAGGTCTGGGGGAAACTTCAAAAGTTGCCGGCTTTTGAAGTTCAACTTTTGAAGTTCTCTCCCAGAGTAACTTTACTTATCAAAAGTCTGAGTTTCTCAGAAAAGACAAAAAGACAGAAACCTCTTAGTGGGTGTTTGGGGGGTCGTTATCTCTTAGCAGCAGGGCATCCCTTTGTGGAGGTTTCTATCCCACATCGGTTCGGGGGGGTTTGGGGTTTGGGTATTTAAGGTCTGGGGGAAACTTCAAAAGTTGTCGGTTTTTGAAGTTCTCTCCCAGAGTAACTTTACTTATCAAAAGTCTGAGTTTCTCAGAAAAAAAAAAAAAAAATAGTTACAATTTGCTTCGAGTACACGTGGCAACATCTCATTTGGTTTGAGGCGGAAGGGTCCGACTATGGGATGTAATGCAACTAGTGGTCCTTCGCCCAGAAACGGACAAACTGGCCGTTCGATTGAAGGAAAGTGGAGAAGGTCCTTCTTTTGCTGGTGGGGAACTTGTATGATTGACATCGTGGGCCCAATATATTACTTCATTTAGGATTTAACAATTCCCATCCTTGTAGTAAATTCTTTTTTCTCAACAAAACGAATTTGGGCAATGTAACCCTAGGTTTTGTTTTACTTTGTGGGGTTATTTGGGCAGGAGGAGAATCATTTTATGAATCTTTTTGTTTGTTCTCATTAGGGTTTATAACGTTCGAGTTGACTATTACCAACAATGAGTGTTTAAATAGCTAATTTTGAAAAATTCATTTTGTGATAGTAAATATATTTTTCAATCATTTGTTAACTGCTGTTTTATCTTACATGCATTATATCAAAAATTAAGTTCGTACTTTTCTAGTTCATTATGGAGCAGGCATCCAAAAAAATTGCTATCCGTCCAATATCACATTGGTTAACATGCCCTAACCAAAAAAAAAAAAAAAGGTTTTCCTTGGCTCCTTTAGTGTAATAAAGGATGTTAATTAAAGACCAATTGGCGAGAAGTCTGTAGTCATCTTACTTTAATTGCTATTTTGTGTTGGAAATTTAATTTGGGAACCCTGATATGGATTGTTAAGGATGACAGGAAAAATGAACTATTTGTATTTCCAGGTGATCGAAGGAGTCATAACCGATGACAATTCTCAATGATTGCCCCAAAAAAAAAAAGTTGTAAATGATTAATCAATAATTGTGTACACCATGACAGCTCTTGGTTTGTCTTGCATTTGTATTTTCAATAAGAAGGCTATACGTACAATAATGAATCAGTTTTGTCCACTCGGAATAATTAGAATATTGATCTTCATGAAATTACCTATTTATATGCAAAATTGAAATCATTTTCAACTTTGATATTGCTTTGATTACTCAATACTCTTTCGATGTTTTTGGCCCCTAATGGCTGACCTTGATTTGATACGAAGAATATACTGTTTACATTTTTTTTGGGGCTTGTTAAGTATACTGACATTCTTGGTTCTTGACATCATATGTCTGTAAAGCCGACATCTAACTTGGCTACATGCCAGCCTATATCAAAATCTGACCACTTTTAAATTAGAAAGCAGTAGGGAAGAGGATGAAGATAAACCTATATCAATTAGAAAGCAGTAGGGAAGAGGATGAAGGTAAACAAAATCACAGCTAGTATAAAAGAGTGCTAGTTAGTTATTAACTTATTATTTACTCATTCCACATAATTAATTCAGTGGTTACAAACTTACAATAAGATCATACAATGATTACAGCTAATCACAAATTGGATTTTGAGAGGGGAATATGAAGTTCAACACCCAAAGCCACAGAATAAAATTGGTACCATAACAACATGGTACATTTTTTACTTCTTCCTAAAGTACCTTAAAGAACATCATCTCCGATTTATCCCAAGAATAGATGTTGAAGACCAAGAACATGCTTAAGCTCTTATAAAATCAAACGTACTTGAAAAACAAATCAAAATTCACTATCTAGCCACCTTTATGCACATTTCTTCCATGTGCATGGAATATCATAGCCTAAATTATAAGACCATGTAGACTCTAAGGTCCAAAGCCTAAAATTAAGTACAAAAGAAGTCAAAGATTATATATCTTATAATAGCTCAAAGTTTGTCCAATGCAACATTTCCTTTATGCAAAGCTGTCCAATATTTCTTCTACTCCTTTGCAAGAAAGACTTTAAAAGGAAGCAAAAAAGAGCCAAAATTTTCAAACATCAAATACACAAAGACCCTTTTTAGAGAACATACTTTAAAAAAGAGCCCCAGCTTTAGGGCACCAACCAAGCAAGCTAGCCTTTTATACTTAGCAAGGAAAAAGAAATGCGTCCCCAAAAAAACCCACATAAACCGTCCCCCCACCTTTCTTTCACTGTCTTGTGGAAAAGTAACTAGTGCCTTAAAGGGAGTCCCAGATGCATGCGGGAATATAAGATAAATATATCTACAGTATGCGTGCTCTGCAATTTTACAAGTGCCCTAGCCCACAACCCCCCTACAGTCTTGTTTATAAATGCAGTGTCCATTTTGTAACCGACTTCAGATAAGTATTGGTTGATTTCCTTATTCAGAACAGTGGTTACAGCACCAAATATGAGGATATTCAATGGTTTCAGGTTCCAAGTCCAGCATATTCACCAGGGTTCCGAGTCCAGAATATTCACCAGGGTTACTTGGAAAAATTTGGAAGCTATTGTAGCCTTCTTCTTCTGATGGATCAAATTTGAAGAGAAGAACAGCCATGATACTCCTGTGAGTTTCTTTAATGGGGAATCAAGCGCTCCTGGTCCGATTTCAGATATACTACTATAAATAATTGCATTGTTTTCTTCCTTGTAATTTTTTCCCTTTCAGTTTATGCAATAGGGTGTTGTCTTGTTCTTGATCTTCTGTTTTTCCATTGACTAGGTTAGTTTCAAGGTTTCAGATTTGTAACTTGAAGAATTATAGTAGCTGTTTTGATGAGGAAATAAATAGTTTATTATGGAGTTAATGTATGAGACTGATATACTGCAGTTTGGAATGTATAACATCTCTTGAACAGCTTTCCTGGGACATAGATTCATGTCTTGTATCCGATTGAGTTCGTTTTGATTTTGTTCAATACTGCTTGAAACCAATAATAGCATCTAAATGCCTGCAGCCAGGTCTCTCCTTTCTTCACTGGTGATTGTAGATTGCAAAACTTTCCCCACTTGAGCATTCTAAAATTCAAGCATCAGCATTTTTGAAATCTGAGCAGTAGATATTTCCTTTCTGTTTTTTTTTTCTCTCTACATTTCTTTTCGCTTTTCATGTGCGATGTATATGCTGAATGTGAACTTGAAGCTTAATTTGTAGAGCTTTTCTTTGACTCTTTAAAAGCTAAACTGATCGTGTTTTTGTACTAAGATTTCCCCTTGATTTTCCAGGAGAATCATTTTGCGCATGCTCATTTTACACAACACGTAATGGAGAATTAAGTAGCAAACATGCTTAACTAGATTCAGATAAACAGTGAGAGTATGATCACTTAAACAAGCTTGCTTAGAAGGCATTTTTACTTTCTTAAGTGGAGAAAATGATACTTTTTTTTTACTCTATCTGACCATGATTGCAAGCAGAAGCTCTACATTTTCCTGCTTTCAACTATTTGTCCTACATATCTGTCTGTTTGTATCCTCATGATTGTTGCACAAAAACTACAATTGCAAGGGACAATTTCTTCCCAAGTGTAAGGAATTGCAGTGACCAGTAGCCATTAGGTTCAATAATATCGTAATCATGGTCAGAGCAGACTTTGCTGAAAATCTTCACCAGCCATGGTGGAAATTCTTTTCCATCTATATCAACACAAAAGCTCAAAGAAAAGCTACTACCATAAAATAATATGCTAGTGTAGGCCATCACATTTGGCAAGGGGCATATACAGTAGGACTGATGTGTTGTTTACTCATACCAAGAACTACACATATTAGAAAGGATTGCAATTCGTTGAAAGGCTCGAAGCAATTCACACCCAAGAAAAGTAACAAATTTGACTTTCATACTAATGTGAACGGTGGAAAGAAAAATGTCTCAGGAATTCAAAAATGTAAGAAAAAGTGACTAGCTAATGTTACACTAAAGTGTACTTTCTTGATGAGTAATTGAATTAGACTAGAAAAGAGAACTATCATTCATCATGTACTGATCAATAAGTTATAAACTACTTCAAATCTTTGTTTTCGAGAGGGATAATAAATCAAACTCCCATGGAAGAGATGTCACTGAAAGGCTTTCATAAAAATTCTCGCAGACTCGAGAATGAAGGTCCCGTGTTATATATGTCAGATCATGAATTAATAACTATATCCACAATATACATATATATATACACAGAGAGAGATAGAGAGAGTAAATGAAGTTATCAAATTGGTTAGCATATGATATATGGTGTAATTAGATCATCTGTCTTCTATAAATGTCAAAAGGGGCTCAAGAAGCTAAACCTACGATACTGAAATATGTCGTAACAACATTTATGTGCTGAAGGTGGATGTGGTAAACATGTGGCTTGGACGTTTTAAATTTTAGTTCTCTTCACCTTGCCTTACTTTTAGTCAGTTATAGAATTAATTAGAGATCTAACCTAAAACTTTATGTCGAATAGCTGTGCTTGATTCCTCTGTCCATTGATGCCCTTTTTGCTTTTATGTTTTTGTGTCAAAAAAAGCTTGAGAAAAAAAGTATTTTTGTTTGAAAAAGCCAGTTGACCAGAGTAATATACTGCCTACTGAAGTTTAAGCAGTTTCGAGTTTCAAGTTTCAACCTGCTGGATATTCTCTGGTAGCCACAAACTTGGGAAATCTTTTTTCTGATTGCAATCAACTTTTCTCTCCTCTTTATTCTGTCTAAAGGTTAATGATCAGAATTAATTAACGAAAGTGGTTGTTTGACCTATTTTTTGGAAGAGGTTGTTTAGTACTTCTAGGGGCATTGTTACCCCACCAAAATTATTCAATTCCATATGCAAAAGCTAACATGATTCTTCATGTTTTCCTGCACTAGAAAGGTAAAAACCCCCACATGGAGTAAATTTTTGTAAGGTAAATAATTTCCATGTATAAGTGGTTACAAAGAAAATAAAAACAAGTATGTGATTCTGCTACTGTAGAATTTGGTGGCATATAAAACTATGAAAACCCTTACTTTCTGAAGTGTATTCTCCATATTATATTCATGCTAGGTACGGATTTAGATTTTCTTTTAAAGTTTTTTTTTTTTTTTAGTGTAAGCAGGAGGACTCGAACCCGAGACCTCTTGTATACACTTCCTCCCCCTACCATCCAACCCAACCCTCCCCCAAATTTTCTTTTAAAGTTATTTGACTTATTTGTACTAGATTGCATTATCAAGGTCTAAGGGAATTTCATTTTCAGTTCCTGTTTTACGAACTATACAATATGTTCTTGTCATATATCCATTTCTTCCAAACATAAAAGGGTTATGGATCGTTTAGCTGAGATTCGACGAAAAGACACACCATTTATTATTTGTATTTCAATTCAAGCAAGGTGATAGGTTAGCCAGAAGTTTTAGAACAAGATTTTTCTAAGAAATAAATTTTGAGAACCTCAATTTGCAAGATGGATTTTGTTTTGGTGCTCATCAATTATATACTACGGCAGATGCACATTATAAACACCAGCATTGGTTTTGATTGACTTTGATGCGTGGCTTGAGAATGCAAATTTGACGATTGGAAACAATTAGTATTAATTAAAAAGGAAGCCCAGAATGCCAGTTCTCCTGAAAACTTTAAATTATTGAAGGTTTTCCAAAAGGAAAAATGGGGCAAATATGGCAGCAAAAGAATAAACAAAACTGAATTAATTTCACTTTGCACCCTTCAATTGTAGTCAAGTTTTCAATTTGATTCCTAAATTTCAAAGCGGAATATTTGTAGTTCTTAAAGCATATATTATGTGGCACTTTAACCTCTAAAATATAACATTTGTCCCACTTTATTTTCTAAAGTATAGAATTCATCTCATTTTATTCTCTAAATTATAAAATTCACTCAACTTAAATATTAAGTTTCTCCCAATTCCATTAAAGATTTTACTTAAGCGGAACAAGTTTCATATTTCAAGGAATAAAATGCCCTATTTTGAAGTTTAGAGATCAAAGTAAAAATTAAAAAATAGTTAAAGGATGCAAAGTCGAATTAAACCCCAAGAAAATAGCTCCAACGAACAATTTTTAAGTATTCTAGAGAAAATCTACCATAAAAAAGAATACGAGTTGAAATCAAGTATCAGCTATCTTTGCCTACAATTGAACAAAGCTTTAACAACTCTCTATGGCCAGTGCCAACACTTTTTGACTCAAATTCCACAATACACTGTAAACATGCAGATATTGAAAAATATTTTTAATTTCTGAAAACAAAAGTATTTTCACTTGCATTGATTCATTAACACACACACACATATATAATTTTTTTTTTTTTGTTTTTTTCAGATCGGACGGAGGTGTAAAGCCTAGCTACACAGATATAAATCTCCTTTGAGTCGCAATTATACAATTCTCCATCAAAATTAAACAATGTTTTTACAGTGTATTTATGCATGATTTGAATATTGATGTTTAAACCCAGTTCACGAAATAAGCTCTTGCGCACTAATTTTGCAGCCCAATCTTAGCCAAATTCAGTCTTTGAGGCCCAAAAGAGGATCAAGAAATGGGGTATAGCCCGCAACCGAAAGAAACAAAAACACAACAGATCAAATCTAATACCCTCCTGGAGCCCATGTAGACAAAATATAAAAATCTTTATAGCATAAATTATATATTTCAATAAAGCATTCAACCTTCTCATCTCCACCACAATTTATTCCGTTCAATTGTCACTTCATAGATTTACCGTTGAGAATTGACACTTTAACCCTTTATACACTTTTCTGTTTGGCCTTTTCTGGTGCCATCAACTTTTCTGTGTATTTTGCACCGGCCTTGTTCCATATTCCATGCACTAAACTACAGTTTAGTCACTATCCTCGTTAATAAAGCCACATTCTTGCTCCATATTCCATGCACTAAACAATAGTCTTAGTCACCATCCTTTGTAATAAAGCCATATTTTTCTCAACTCGTTCTTCCATGCTTAATGCCTTAGTTTTTTTGTTTTTTTGTCAATCATCACTTTTTTATCTATAGTATCTTACACTATCCTAATCTAAGGGGGAGATCCAACTGGGTTTAGGGGGGCCGGTGGGGATTGAACCACCACTGAATTAGACGGGTGCACTACATACCCGTCTGCTGCATTTTTTAAGAAGCCACTTAATATAGTGGTTAGTGGGAGGTAAGGTTTGAACCCTTGCCTTCCACTCCACCAAGCCTTAAATGGTTTAGTGGTGGCCACCAACCCAAAGGCTGGTAGTTTCTTAATGCCTTAGTTAGGTTTGCCCTATTTTAGTAAATCCATGAGTGACTTCTTTTAATGAATCTTTTAGGTGCAAAGTAACCTTTTATTGCCAATCACTGGCTTTAATATCCATATGGGCTGAGACAGATCAAAACTTTACAACAACTTGCCAGATCTGCATCCCTCATATTTTAAACTTAATTGGTAGGTACGCCTAAAAATAGATTGAACTAATTCCTATAATTTATTGAGTTAGAATTCTGTCTTTTGAGTATCAGAACTATTCTATTTTAGTTAAATAGTACATTATTTTTATCCCCAACCTAATTTCCCCCTTTGTTTGGCCATATAGAGTTATTTACAATGGATAATAGGAAGAACATACTTCTTTCTATCTGAAAAGGGTCGGTGACAGCATTTTTTTTTAAAGTGTATTATAGTAATAATTCTATCGAATATGTGTTTCTAAACTCAATCCTGAAAATTTCAGTCAAAACCATACATTCAATGAATCCATTTGGCTTCGTCTGGAAACAAGCACAAGGGTTAAGATATACAAGAAAAAAATATGGAAAGAAAAAAAATTACAACACATCGGTTAAAACTTTAAATCATCCTGATTTTGACAAAATTTTGAACTGGTTTTATTGGTTTTCAATCCTGACATGTTTCTTGAACAATTTTTTTGTTTTACTTATTAATTCCCACTTTCCGACAAGGAAATATAGAATTAGGGGCTATTGAGGCTTAGGTACTAATGGACACTAATTAAGTATAGGGGTTAATCACCATCTGGATTATTTCTTTCTTCTTTTGGTGCAAATTTGTCTTAGCCGGAAATCAAGTCAAAGGTTTCATAAATATCAGTAGCGTCATGTGAGCTTTAAGGTCTCATCTTGTTTCCAATTCCTTGGATTTTGTGAAATTTGGTCGGACTAAATTGACTGGTGCGTCCCATCCAAGTGTGTATTCTAATTTTTAAATCAGGTCGAATAGCACCTTTTTTTTTTTTTGGGAGCTAGGCATATGAGTCTAATGCTGTTTACTAGTACTCGTTTGCTAGTTAATCCTCGTAATGAATATGACTACTGATGGGAAGAAGATGTGACATCTTACCAACCGACCTATGGTTGTAGTGATCTTACATCGAATACTTCTCTATTTTAAGTTGAAAATTCTCCGTTTGGATTAAAGAATTTGAGGAAAGATTTGAAATTCATCAATATTCTTTTAATTATTTAGATTGCTTATAAGTTATTTGAATTTATAATTCACTAATTATTAAAATATATTTTAAATACCATAATAATTTGTAATTTATAAATTTAAATACCTCTTAAATAATTTAAATAATTAGAAGAATTTGAAATGATTTTAAATCTTTCGTCAAATTTCTCAACTGAATACAAACTAGACAACAAAATTATGTGAAATACAACAATTACTTTTGAAATTCCTTTTTGATAACAGGAGTAATTCGTTGGCTGACTAAAATTAGGCTCATTTTTAGCCCATGGCTGCAAGGACAATAAAAGGCAGTTGGGATATTACTGTAGAAGAAATATTAGTAGAGGACAGCCCAAAAGCTTTGATGAAATAAACCATATCAAGAAATGACTTCATATGCTACAAAAGCGTAACGGGTGAGGCCACCATGCCAATCTAACAAGTCGTGCATTATAAATAGGGTGTTAATAGTCGAGTTCAAACTCTACTCGACACTTTGTCAAGTTAGGCTCAAATTCACTCCTTTAATTGAATGAGTCCTAAAATCTAGTCCAGATCGATTCGATAAAAGAGGTGCGGGGCTCGATCTCGAGTTCAAATTTGACTCGTTAATCACAAAAGAGTTGAGCTTGTATGAGCTTGAACTCGAAAAATCTAACCCCTAATTCTATTTGTTGTGTATTGTGAAATGAGACATATGCCATCACTAACAAGCTCAATTGAGCTGGTTGATTGAGAGACAAGTCGAGCTGCCTCTGCTCGTTTGTAATTGGAATACTTTTTTAATTCGAACTTGACTCGTTTATTGAAATTAATGAGTCGAGTTCGAGTTTTTGCGAGCTAAGTCTTATCAAGCTTTTGAATTGCTCGAATTGATTAACAACAATAATTATAAAAACTTTAGGTACAAAATTTTTAAGCCTTTATATTGAGAATAGTTTTGTCACTTCTTGAATTTTTTTTTGTTCTATAATCAAAGGTTCACCTTCAGTATGTAGATCAGATTCACAAATTAGAAGATGTTTGCTGCTAGAACAAGGAAGACATCTTTCTTTTAATAATAAAACAAGTAAACATATTAGTCACATGTGAATCAAGAGTAAATTACATCTATAATTAATCCTTACTTACACAAATCACTACAATTTACACTTTCCTATAACCAAAATTAATGATTCAGAAGTAGCTTAGAAACTTCTGATGTACGTCCACAATAATGAAAATTTGCAATTTTCATGATTAACTTTTCTTCTCAAGGAAGAAAACAAAAGTAGAAAGTGACATTAGAATTTTGATGAGTAAAATGTACAGAGATAACGACCATTGGTTGGCAATAAAAAAAAGAAAAGGAATAATTTTAGAAACCTCCCTTGAGATTTTTAATTATTTCATTGGCCTCCATTTAGATTTATTATCTTATAAATCTGTGTCCAATCATCAATTAAAAAGTGATATTATGACTGAAAAAATAATGGCTCTGTTTGGATTGACCTATTTTTCAAAAATAAGTTTTTCAAATACAATGCTACAGTAATAAACAAATAAAAACAACTCAAAAAACATTTCATTCATATAATATATCAAATATTTCAAAAAAAAACATCTATAGGAAAAGTTTTTCATATACACTGCTACTGTAAAATATTTCAAAACCACTCTAAAAAACAGCTAATATGATTTTTCCATTGTCTCCCATCTACTAAATTGTTTTATTAGTTTAATACCAACCCAAACATTAAGAAAATACAGGAATTTACTGTTTATTATCAAAGTTTAAATCACACATAGCATAAAAGCTAGCATATCATTCTATATATTTCACTTAATATAAGATCCAAATTACTCTTTTCAATTACGAATCCATTGTTTAACACAATTAACAACAAATAATAAAAAAAATCTGCAACCAAAGTATTACAAGGGGTGAACTTTAATATCATAAAAATCTCAACAACTAGCCTTAATATGTTGACAAAAAATATTTATGATGTTAAAATTTGTTCTCTATAATATTTTAATTGTAAAGTTTTTGATTATTTATTGTTAATCATGTTTGACAATGGATATGTAAGTGAAAAGAGTAATTTGAATTTTGTGTTAAGTGAAAAATATAAGATAACTTTTTTATTTTTTGAAGCTATATATAATTTGATCCCTAATAATAATTAACAAATTTTAATATTTTTCTTTAATGGTGAGTTGGTATTAAATTAATTAAATAATATAATAAATGAAAGACAATAATGAAATTATATTATTTTTTTTCTTTTAATATTATTTTTTAATTATTAGTTAAATTCAAATATTATAAGATAATTAACTTTAAGAGAGATTAGTGTACCTTTCAAAATCTGAAAAGAAGCCAATGAAGGAGTCGAAAACCTCATAGAAGGTTTCTGAAATTATCCGAAAGAAAGAGGAAGATGAGACTAAGATGCCACGTGTCAGACATCTATAAACCAACCTTTTGAGTGTCAGAAAAGCTTACTGAAATGTCAGACCAGATCCCCCTCCCTCTCTTATAAAAAGCTTTCCTCACACCTCACTCATCACAAGAATACAAATTAGTACAACACAACAGCACATCATGAGCACATGAGCAATCAAAAAGCAGCAGCAGCCACTCTTCTTTTCTTCACTTCAATCTCTCATGATCTTCTGAAGTCAATCTAACCAATTGGTTTTGTTAGATTTCACTGTCTGGTGAATCAGTTCTTCTTTAAGTACTTCTCATTTTTCATTTGTCAGAGAAGTAAGCGAAGCGAAGCAGAAATGGATGTGGATTTCTGGGCTGCTAGAATTCACACAGCTAAACATTTTTCAGCTGTCCAAGCTGCCAGACTGAACAATTCTGGTAAATACAAGTAATTTCAACCCAGCCCTTTTTGTTTTTCTTGTTTTTTCTTTCAAAATTTGCGAAGATTATGGATTTTTGAGGTAATAGAAGGTAAATGATTAATCTTTTGTTCTGCTGAGGCGTGGTTATGGAACTGATTATTGACTTGATAGTTTCTCTAGATTTTGCCTTGCAAGATATAGCTAAATCTTGATATTCAGTTTCTTTTTCCACTGTTCTGGACTTACTTTTTGTTAGACAAATTTTTAGAAAGATAGTAGTTGTCAGGGTCTCTATACATGGCTAATTAACTTTTATTATCTAATTAACAAGTGAGTCTATTCAGGAGCAAAGTTCTTGAACTTGTAATGTTGCTGGATGGACCAATTGCTGTTTTCTGCAGTCAACCTTGATTTTTTATTTTTGGTGGTGGTGATGATAAAGATGATAAGTTCATCAAACTCCCATCTTTAAATTGTTTATTTTTTTCCTAATTGCACAGATAGCCATTTGGCCATAGGAGATGAAGGTGAAGATGATGTTAGAGCATGGTTTCCCTGCCCTTTCTGTTATGTAGAAATTGAAGTTCCAGTGCTGTGTAGCCATTTGCAAGAAGAGCATTGTTTTGACTTGAAAAATGCGGTATAATCCATTAACTTTGTTAACAAACGTTACTCCTACTATATCTACTTCTTTGCATTTGAAGGCCTTACATGTCACTGTACTCTGTCTTTCTGACAAATAAGAAGCACAAAATTTTGATGATGATCTTTGCGCCTGTAGTGTGCTTTAATCTGTCAGACAGGGAAAAAAACCAACTTCCTTTCCTTTTTTTTTTCTCTGCTTTTAGTTTGGTCAATTTGAAAGGATTTTCTTTGCTGATTCTGTTAATTTGGTGTCGCAATTTGATGGTCTTTTTCTATCCTATATTCCAGGTCTGCCCAATATGTGCAGCAACTCTGGGAAAAGATGCAATCGGGCATTTCACAATGCAGCATTCTCAATCGGTGAAGGTATATCCCTTTCTGGACTTCAACTTGATGTGATATCGACCGATAACTGAACAACGTTAAACTATTGTAGCGCCGGAGAAAATCTCAAAAATCAGGCATGTGGAGTAACACCTCAGCAACAGTAGGCAAGGACTTGCGAGAGTTAACATCATTTCTTGGTTCAAATTCATTAAGTAGTCAGTCTGACGGGCACGAACCTGCTCCAGATCCACTCCTTTCACCATTTCTTTGTTCAAGAACTTTTTTAGACCCTAAAGACAGCAAAAAAGATGTGTCTTCTAGTTGCACTGACTCAACTGCTAATGCAGACAGGTAAATTCTTCCTCCCTAAGATTTCAGTCTAGCCTACTACTATATGCATTTATGAACTTAAATTTCATGCTATATAAAGAGCTCTAAAGCTCATACTGCTGGTGTTGGTTGGCTAATTTTTTAATTAAGGGAACCTAATTTAAGCTCATTACGAACTAAAAAGGCCACATGAGATGAGATGTAAACAACATAATACCATTTGTTTGGAATTTGCTTGTTCTGTAGGAACTTGTACAATTCTTGTACATTCAAGTATTTTAACAGGTCGTCAAATGTCACCTGTTTTGAGGGGAGACAAACTTAGAATCAGATGGTGGTTTCATTTTTCTAACTAGTTGTGCATACAGATCACATAGGACCCCTGAACCTTTGAACATTATGAGGCCAAAAGATCAAGAAGTTACCTTTTAATGTTCTATAACGAGACATCTAGAGCAAAATCAAGAATAAGGTAATACCTATTAGGACTGGGCATGGCAAGGTCAGAGTCTCACTTTGTAGTGAGTCACTTTCTGAATAACACGCCTGATAGGATATGGCTAGCAGAACTGTACATTGAAGACCATGCCTGTATGTTGGAGGAGAAGCAATGATCAGTGAACTGAAGAGATAAAGGTCATGAATGCATAATCTCAAAATACTCTCCATCTGTTATAGTTTCTTTGGTTTGACCTGAATTAAGTTTTTCCCAGACATGTTCACAGTATAACAGGAAAGATTGTTCTAAATACGAATTGCTAAATTGGATTACACTACTTTGACATATTTACTTGAAAAAAATTGTTTATTGAAGTGTTAAGAAGACATAAAGGATGGAAGAATATACAGGAAGTGAAGTTGATAAACTCAATATTTTCAAGCTGAACATTCTTTGCTCTTCCAGAAATATTCAAAAGCAAAATTTGGTGTGCCCAATTATATGAACATAATTTTTTCACTTGTATAAGATGATCTGGCTCTTTGAGTGGTGTTTGTAGCTGTAATTTAAGTAAAATATATAATTTTGGCTTTTGGAGTTATAATGAGCCACGTAGAGGATGTGAAATAGCTATGGCTTTCATGGAGATAAATAAATAAGAAAGTCATAAAACATTTGAATGGGCTAACCTTATCAAAGGCAATAATTTAAAGAGAAAAGAACACCAACTTAAGATCATCTAGGTTGCTTTGATTGGAAAATGAATAGCATTGGTATTTTACTTAAGATGTAATGCCATAAAATGTCTGCTTCCTAAACTTCTTTTCTATTAATTGATAATATTGGGTTACTCATCTTGATAAAAAGTAGCTGTATAATTTCATGATAGATGATAAACCTGTAACCATTGCATTCTAAGTTTTCAAGTGTCACACTGAGGATCATCACTATCATAGGAATTAAGACTTTGAGATGCTCTCTAATTCTACAGGATTCTACGTAAATTTTCTGCTGGAGGAGGAAAAGGAGGATATAAATGTTTTATTATTTAGCGGGAACAGCTTGCCAGAACAGCAAAGTGTAGATATAGCATAGAAGTACCTTATTTCAATAGGAGAAGATCTATACATGACTCTGACGCTGACCAGTCTTCTTGATTTTGAAGCCAAATTGCAGATAAAAGAATTACAAATGATTTAAAATGCAATGACAACAACTGATCAAAACATTCTTTGTATTCTTTTGGAAATCCAGAAAACAAACTTTCTAAGTTACAGAACAATATTCACCACCTAATTATTGCCTTTCAGTATATCAATGTCAGTTATCACATGTCTGGAGAGTTGTTTGCATGGCAAGCCCAATAAGAGCACTACCAAGAAGAAGAGTTCTAACTAGTATTACTTGTATCTTTATTCCTCTTGGATATAAGTTATCTTTTTCATTTAATCCTTTTTGTTCTTTCATTCCTTTTGTAGTGGGAATAAGGTGAGTTCTAACTAGTATTACTTGTATCTTTATTCCTCTTGGATATAAGCTATCTTTTTCATTTAATCCTTTTTGTCCTTTCATTCCTTTTTGTAGTGGGAATAAGGTGGAGCGGATAGCTTAACATGAATAATAGATCTCATAAGATTCTCCTTAGATTGAAGTGAATTCATATTATTGGTGATGCTCGAGTTTCTTGTCTGACTTTCACTTGATATTATAGCCTACCTCTTTGTGTAGTTTATCATGTCTCACCTCTGCTCTCCAATCCCTCCACCACAACCCCCCCCCCCCGCGCACCTCTCTCCCCCAGAAACCAAAAAAATCGAAGTGAAAATAGTAAGCTAAAGTAGGGCTATTTGGAAAATAGAAGGCATTTTAATGGCAATCCACTGCAGTGAGTTTATGAGAAAGTTGCCAGAGCATGTAAACAGGATAGAGTGAACTGGAAATGCAGAACAGTGAATGATGCTTGACAAATTAATGTCTATGCGAACGATCATACTCGATAGAAGCTGCTTCATTACTTTTCCTATGTCTGCATGCCAGTTGATTTGAAAATAGTGTAGCGTTTTTGTTGTTTGCTCTGGTGGCAGAGCCTCTGTTTAGCAAATATGTCATGCCATTGCAAATTTTTCTTCAATTCAATCTGTCTGAAGTTAATCAAGAATGAATGTGCAATTTAAAGATTTTACTCATCTGAAAATTACCAAATGATCAACAGCATTTTGTAATAAAAGGAAGGAATAACAGAATAGTTGCCATATTCTCTCCGTTGGTGAACTGGTGAAAGATTAGAGTTCCATTGTGCATGACCTTGACTTTCAAGATAGGGTGACAAAATTCTGATCAATTTTCTTCTTGCAGCAACAGACCATCTTTTGCAGATGCAGTTCAAGAACAAAATTATGAGGAGAGAACACAGCGAGCTGCTTTCTTTCAGGAAGTCATCATATCAACTATTTTCTAGGCTTGTCTGTTCTCTATGTAATACAACACAATTTGGATATCAGGTTACTCTTAGTGGTGGAAGACACTACAGTTTACCTTGATGTCAGTCAAATAGGCTTGGTTACATATTGGCATTGTATGTTTGTAATGAATCGACTTATAAGCAATCATATAATACCAGTATTCTTTTATCTGCGAGGAGGAGCCATTTTGCTTTCTTACTTGTACTCTTGAGCAAGCATTATGGCAGTACTGCATCATCGGTTATCACAGGGTATTAATGGCACTTTCATGCTATTGAACTATTATATATTATTATCTTGAAGCTCTAATGTACAGGAGATATTAGAAGGAAAAAAGCTAGCATATCAGTTCTTTCCTGTGCTTAATTACTTCATCAGAAGCTCTATGATAGAAGGCCTAGATTTAAATTATACCTGGGTTCAGATTTGTACATCCAGTGCATTCCTGCCCTACCATTAATTATTGCAAATGGAAGTTGGTATACGATTATAATCTTTCAACATGTATAAGGTTATGTTGGACTCTTGAGTAGTGTTTATAACTGTAAAAGTGACTAAATATGGAGGTGACAAGAGTCACCTGAAGGATGTAAAACAGTCAATCACTTCATAAGGGTGCCTAATCGAGGAGGAACTTTAAATTGTTTGATGAATAATTTAAATGAGCGATCTGTCAAAAGTAATTTCTTAAAGGAGAAAAACTCGCCAACTTCTGATTAACTAGAACGATGTTAGTTTGGAAATTCTCTGAAAGAAAAAAATTCCATGGTTAACTAAAACGATGGAGTTTTTATGGCACAAGATTTGTGGAACATTCCAGGTTTCAACTTCGATCTTGGGTTCAAGTTTCCTTGAGAGATCCCTTTATTTCTTCAAGAGAATAAAGTCAATCATGAATTTTTTTTTTTAAAAAAAAAAATCGAATCATGGTTAACAATTCTAGTCATTCCTAATTTCTTATCCACATCCTTTCTTCTTTTGCTTCATGCACTGCGCAATAAAACCAATCATCAGGTGCAGAAATTAAAATCTCCGTATATTGACATTCGAATTTTCTGCTCGCTTCTTTTCCTTCTTTTTTGTGAAATAAATAATTCAGTGCCATCAATCCAATAAATAATAGGCTTCACACTCTTCAGAACAGGAAAAGATCCGCTTATAATATAACCAGAAATTCAAATATAGCATGATGTCCACATTCCAAGAAAGGAATAGTACGAACATGGTAATCATAATACATCCTTGAGCTTATTTCCGAAAACAACAACATGGTAATCATAATACATCCTTGAGCTTATTTCCGAAAACAACAACAGCAAAAACAACAACATCTGCCCTGTTTACACGGATTCGTAAAATACATGGATAACAAATCCTTCCAAAATCACACACACAAATGAAAAGACAAAGCGAAGAAGCATGAGCTTAACTTTTAGGAGAATTTTGGTATCATCAAATCAGCGAAGATGTTCGAGCATTTCAAAGAACAACACAGGAGTACGGCCTGCAAGCCCTGTTTCAGCCAGGTAGATGTGTATATTAAAAAAAACGAATTCAAAATGTGCTGAAAAGTGCCAAAAAGAAAAAGAAAAAGTTAATAAACAAATACCTGAGCAGGAGATTCAGCGATTAGCAAAGATGACTGCGAGGATTGCAACGATGTAGAGTGCGATGGATATACCCATTAGCGGAGCCGGAAGTGTCACTGCAATGGCCAGCATGAATGCAGTGGCGCCCAAGAAAATTGCAACATGCGCCATGACAAGAGACAGTCTCGTAACGGCGGCGGATGTAAACGGAGACCAACAAAGCAAGAACGGCCAGCTCCAGAAGCATGCAAAACCAGTGAAAGGTTGGAGGGAGAGGTGCAGGAGTATGGAGAGCTTGCAAGGCGGCGCTAAAGGCTGCAATACAAACTCCAATGACTAGAAACGCCCATTGCATCTTCATCACATAGTCGACGAAGTTGGGGTTCTTATCATCGCCATTATTATTAGGTGGCCGGACGGTAGGCCGGGACGGCTGCTTCCTCAAGTTGAGATGCTGCACTAGGTTGGAGTTGGACTTGTACGGTTGGCAACTGTGGTGGGAGTTGTTGGATTTGCATGGTTGGCAACGGTGGTGGGAGGAGTTGGGCGGCCCTTTTTCTAGACTCCCACCATTTCCATACCCGTAAGCCCTTAGCGAACTCCATCAAGGTGAAGAAGAAGTTGATGGCTGCAAAAGCCTGAGTTCGCCCAAAATTTCTGAGACCGGTAAATCTCCGGCAGAAAACTTCTCAATGGGTTCGCTGCCAGTGTTGTGTTGTGTTGTGTTTATATAGTCGCACAAGCACTTACGATCCATGGGAAATTCAGGCCCGGATGGAGGTTTGGGGAAGGAATTGAAACGCCAATGGGAAAATTCATGGCGGATGGCGACAAGGTCCCCAATTGAAAATTCGCCATGGGGACTTTGAGATGTAATCCCCATGGCGATGGCGACGGGATGTAAGGTCCCTTGGCGACCCAATTGGGGACGGGATGTAACCTGATCAGGAATAATTTTTCGCAAACTTGGGACACGAGAGACAAATCTTAGTTCTCTTCAAGCGAAGAACTTGAGCCGATTCTCTTTCCAGAGAGTATCCTTGAGTAGGGATGGCAATGGGGGCGGGTGCCCGCGGGCAACCGCCCCGCGGGGGGCTCTCGGGGCGGGGGATGGGGCGGGGGGTGGGGCGGGGGCGGGGGGGAATTTTTTCCCCCCGCTTAGAAACGGGGCGGGGGGCGGGGGAGTATCCCCCGCCCCGCCCCCCGCAAAACAAAAAAAAGTATATATATAATTATATATAACATGTAAGTTAATTAGTTATAAACTTATGATAATGATATTATTAGTTAGATGTATTATATAATGTATATTAGTTTATGTAATATAATTGATATTATCAATTATATGAATAATTCTACATGTCTACTAATAGAATTTATTAATTAGTTATACTAAATTTACTAATATATTTATACTAAATTTCTAATTACACTTAATAGAATAACACTTTTTTCTCAAAAAAAACCACAAACACAATAATGAATTAGTGATTGCATTTGTACTAAAAGTGAAAACTTGACTATTTTAGTTATATTTATTTCATCATATTGGATTGTATTCAAATAACTTCTGTTTGATTGTTTTTATGAGTTTCAATTGCAAAATTACAATGAATAATAATTTGGTGATGTGTTGATATTTTAGTACTTGATTATTTATTAAAATTTAATTATAATAAAATTATATAATAAAATTTTATTAACCCCGCGGGGGCACCCGCGGGGGAAGCGGGGCGGGGGCGGGGGAGCAGGAGGCGGGGACGGGGGAACTAATAGGCAACGGGGCGGGGGATGGGGGAGGGGTCCCCCGCCCCAACCCCGCCCCGTTGCCATCCCTATCCTTGAGCCAAGGATTAGCCCAACAACCTTTAGCACGATTTTGCTCGTAGCCCAATGAATCTAAAGTCATATCCCAAACATGGTCACGGCAAATTTTCGATGTGGGACAAATTGGAGTATCACATTTAACTCTTTAAGGCTTTTGCATTCCCGCGGAACCTATCAAAATCCAAACTGTCACCTGCTTTGATTAGTAAATTTTGCTGTTACTATAGTTTGATGAATGAATTGGAAATAATAGCGTTTTTGTTCCTACATTGGCCTTCATATTCTTCGTTGAAGGCATATAATTTGGCTTTTTTTTTTTAATAAAAATTTATCAAGATTACTGGAAAGTCATAGAAATTAAGCATATAATTTCAACAACTGTTTTGGTTGAGAATACAATAAGATAAATTATCTCTAGACAAATGATATGCATAATTTGCAGATAAACTTTAATTTTATGAATTGAAGTGTTGGTCATGTTTTATATAACCTACTAACTAAGGAGATTGCTTTTTAAAACAAGTAAATTTATTACAGTACCTTCTTTCAATCTTTCGGCATTAAAACTACAAGGAATTATTCTGTAATATGATAGCATGAAAAGAAAATTTAAGGATTTTAAAGAGCTTATGGGTCTTTGAAACTTGACACAGTATCAAACGTGATGAAAGCACTTGCGTTTAAATCCAATTATTAAACAAAAATAAAACTAATACTAGTTTAAATAATTCTCACCCCAGCGCCTCACAGTTCACAAGCAGAACACTCAAAAATAAAAATCCACCCCAAAGCTTCACAGTTCACAATCCACCCCAACACTTCACAGTTCACGGTTCACAAGTAATGTGTTACAAAACATTTTGCTTCTTCCAAGTTTCTGCTGCCAATGCTCTCCCGGGCTGGCTTCTCAATCAACATGAGGCCACAAAATAGAGTGGACCTCAATTCTATTGAGACTAGAAATTTTGGGCCAGCCGATTGCACTTTCATAAGTGTCCAATTATTCAACACTAGTGTCCAAAAACCAAACATGCAAAATTCCCCACGACAAGCTCTTTCATTCAATTCAACACAGAATTGAAACAAAACCCCGTGCTCTTAGCTGGATCAAATTTTCCACTTTAGATAAGACCCAGGCACCTTGCTCTTTTCGCTCCTCTCCTTTCAGTCGAAATATATAAGTGTGTATTGAATTTAGGGCAGGAATCGTTGCTACAGAAACAATCCATGAAGGGTTAAGAGTAAGTATGTAATCGAGCCGAGTCGAGCTCGAGTATTGCTATATTCAAATTCGACTTGGCCTATAAATAACTATACAATATCTCAGCTCGATCTCGATCGAGTCAAAAAATTTCAAACTCGAGCTTGACTCGAGAAAATCATTAAAAGCTCGAGACTCGACTTGATAAGACTCGACCTTTAGTCAAATCTTATCGAGTCGAGTAATCAAGCTTTTTGACTCAACACCTTGCTTGTAAATTTAGTATAAGTTATACCCATAATGGTTATTTTATAATTATAATACATATATATTACCTAAATTATATATATATTATTTAAATTATACGGCTCGACGAGCTACTCGTCGAGTCACGAGCTGCAAAATTCTGACTCGAATTCGACTCGAATGTGTACTCGAGTAACTCGAGACTCGGCTCGAACTCGATTTGACCAAGTTCAAACCAAGTCATTGACCGAGCTGCTCGCGCTTGGCTCGCATACATCCTTAGTTAAGAGTCAAGATTGGTCTAAGAAAGAAAATATAAGACTCAAATTACATCATGTATAGCATTTTCGACATCATGTATGAGACAAATAAAAATTTTGTTCTAAGATGATAGAAGGCCTTGATTTAAACCACACTTGGGTTCAAGTTTGTATATCTAGTGCATTATTGCTTTTCCATTAATTATGCAAATAGAAGTTGGTGTGCCCTAATGTACGATTATAAGTATAATCTCTTCACGTGAATAAGGTTATATGGGACTTTTAAGTAGTGTTCATAACTGTAAAAGATATAACTAGATTTGGTTGTGGAGTTGACAAGAGTCACCTGAACGATATCTAAAAAAGTTGAGTTTTTATGTCACAAAAATTCAACTTTGATCTTGAATTCAAGTTTCCTTTAATAGGTCTCTTTATTCCTTCGAGGGAATAAAGTGAATCATGGCTATTTACACAAAAAAAAAAAAAAGTCATAGAAAGTTTGTCATGGTTAACAGTTCTAGTTATTCCTTTCCACATCCTTTCTTATTTTGTTGCGTGCACTGCAATAAATCCAATCATCAGGTGCAGAATTGTAAAGCTCTATGTATTGACACTCCAGTTCTATGTTCTCCATTTTTGTTTTTTAAATGTTTCAGTGCCATCAATCCAACAATAGGCTTTATTATACTCTGAACAGGAAAGATGCATCTTCTATATAATTATCAATTCAATCGTAGCATGATGTCCACATTCCAAGAATGGAACAGTGTAAACATAGTAATCATAAAACATCCCTTGAAGTGAACCATATATGCGAAGAGGTTTAAATATTTCAGAGGATGACACAATAATCCACCAAGTTTAGCCCTGTATCACATATATCTACACATGAACCAAACATAACCAAAAAATAAAATACAGAAAAAAGTTCCAAAAAGAAAGAAAGAAGGAAATTACCAATCTTGAACGTATTAGGAACCACCCTGAGCATGCTTTGCTATTCCAAAAAATATTTTGAAAAAAAAAAATTGGTGTGCCCAGTTACAGGTACACAATCTCTTCACACATGTAAGTCAGGATTCTGCTCAGAATGCATTTCTACAAGTTGCAAATCTCTGGTCCTCTTGTACACCGTAACTTCTTGTTTTCATTAAATTTAATGTTCTTTTCATTCCTTACATAATGGGGATAAGGTGGATCAGATGCTGAACTCCAACACTAGAAGTCATACAATATTCCTCAGATTGTGTAGTGGATCCATTTTGCTAATAATGCTTGAGTTTCTTGTCTAACTTCTAGTGGATACTACAGAATACCTCCATCACAACCCAAAGAGGGGGAAAAAGGGCAATGACGGTAAGCCAAAGCAGTAGTAACCAGTAAGTCTATGAGAAAGTTGCTGGAGCATTTAAACATGATAGGGTGAATGCTTGTCAAAATCAATGCTTAAATGAAAGGTAAAACTCGATATAAGCTGCTCCATTACTTTAGCTCTGTTTGCATGACAGTTGATAGATTAACAATTCCTTGTATGCTCTGGTGTAGAACTTGCTTTTAGCAATTTTTTGATGTCATTTTTTGTCATTTGTCTGAAGTTATTCAAAATGTAATGTGAGAAGTGGTACAATGACTGCACTGGACTAGAGTTGCAGGCTTTATGACCTTCATTTTCCAGATATGACACAATTACCATTGACCTTTTAAGAACAAGATTATGCCTACAGTTTTCTAGCCTTGTCTGCTCTCAATATACTATGACAGATAAACTCAGGGAGGATAATTACTTTATGGAATTGGACATCAGGTTGCTCTTAGCGGTACAAGATTTTACAATGACTCGTTAATCATTGGTTAAAACTTGTAAAGAGAATAGTTACACGTTTCACATGCTGGACTCATATTTAATCACAATATCATAGTGCATTATTGGTTTGTCTGTGAGGATCCATTTTTGTGTCAATCTTGGCTTGTCGGGTGAATTTTATGGCGAACGCAATTAAAAGGCCTCTTGTAAAGTGATCAGCTCATCCATCATGCTCAAACCCTATTGAACTATATATCTTCCACCTTAAAAATAATAGGAGATCCCGTTAGAGAAGATACATCAGAGTCTAGGCAGTTTGGAGTTAACGATCAATTGTTATCCCTTGTTCCATTAATCTAGTTCCCTTTTTCCCATCTTAGTCATGGTTCTAAGAATCGGCCAAGCCGTCATTGGAACAGAGTTTTCCGTTTTGATACCGGAATGAGATGACTCTAAGATACATGGATCGTCAAAATTCAGCGTAGAAGTCTCCGATAAGAATAGAAACAGTCGAATCACACCAACTTGTCCCGAGTCACGTCGAATCTAATAAAAAAGGGGTTAATTACATTTACCTCCCCTGAGGTTTGACCATATTACCAATCAATCCCTGTAATTTGTCCAAATAACAGTCTCACCCTTTGAATGATCAAACATTTAACAAAAACCCCCTTAATGCCGAAAATGCCCTTATTGAGGCCATGTTGCATTAAAAAAATAACATATTTTTATTTTATTAACCCTGAAGCAATCCAAAAAAATAGAAAAAAGTTTTTGCTTATTATTTTATAAAAACCATATCTTTACTTCCATAAATAGTTTTGAATCAATAATTATTTTAAATCTTAAAAATGAATATTAAAAATTAGATAAATTGAAAGAAAAATAAAAAAAGAAGAAATTATTTTAATTCCTGAAGTATGGTTCAAATTGAGGAAAACATGCCTTGTACTCTCCGCAACATGCCTTGAACCACAAATTCGAACCACAACATGCCTTGAACCGCAACATGCCTTAATCCCCTCCCTGGTGGCCATTGAGCCATTGGCCCAGTGGTTTCCTTTTTGTTAGTCCTTCCGAAGCATAATATCATGCTCGAGACAACACTCTTTCCTTGGCGGACCACAATTGCTATCGGGCATTGGCCAAACACAGCCTTTTATATATTAATTAGTATATACTACTACACTCTCATTTGTGGTGTCACTTTTTGATTATTATTTGCCATCGCGTTACCTTCTTTGCCTCATACGGTCATACCTAGTAGTATACCTTAGTTTGATTGGACACCCTCCCTGCCATTTTCTTTTTCCCTTTTTTTTAAAAAAAAAAATATACGCTTGGGGACAGGGGACATTTGATTGTTGCGGAGAATCCGGAAGGATCTTACGACTTGATGACCTGAGAGCCCATTTTATTAAAGCCCAACAAAAATGTGCAGCACACTAACTTAGATGATGGGCCTTCGAGCGCACCAATATGCTTCCATATTAAACTGCGGCAGAACTCTGAGTCACTGATGATTATCTGCGGGCCTTCTTTTTGTCCAGAGAACCTACAAAACGGAAAAATCTAAAGTAACGATCGATGTGGTAAGAAACTGTTTTTACCTGATATAACAAGTAAAAACACTTTTAGCAATCATTTAATTATCTGTTGTACTGGTCATCTAAATAAAATAGTATCTAAAAATATGGTTAGTAAGTTTTACATTAAAAATAATAAGTTAACTCAAGAAATTAGTAACTTTTATGTCTCAAAAAGTAAAATTGAATAAATATGGAACTTACTTTTTTTTTGAAGTAAATAACTACTCTATATCTGAAACTTACTTTTTGGAGAGTAAGTTTAGTTCAAATAATAGTAAGTTTTTATAGATTAATAGTAAATATTGTTGATAGAATAGTAAATTTGGTTAATCATCAAAACTTACTAGTTTGTGGCATAAATTAACTATTTTACTTAAAGAAACTTATAAGAAACAAGTATTAGGAAATTTATTTGAAATAATGCTAAGATTTTTTATTAATAATTGAAGCTTAGTATTATAGTTAGTAATTGCTCGTAATGTAAATGTATGATACACAATTGTACGTATCATTTATAAATGTTATATGTTTTAAGCATTTTAAATATACTATGAATTTTTTTTTCATATGACCTTATAAAATATATAAGAATAATTTGTCATATTATAAATTTTGAATTATTTTTAAATTTGTGAAAGGTTAGAAAGTTTGGATGACAGTAACTACAAATCTTTCGAGTTTTATATAGAATTGCACTTATCTATACATCACAATTTCCATATATGGACACCTATGAATATAATAAAATGGTACGCAATTTTCATATATTAATGCCTATGAATTTTATAAAATGGTAAAGTCTTAATAAATTTATTTTTTGGGTCACAAGTATAAAAATTAAAGTTGTATTAACATAGCATAATCTTTGAAAATTATAGTAAAATTACCCATATGTTAAGTTCTGTGACTTTTAAACATACTTTGTATCATTTACATTATGGATTTGTATCCATATGTTTTCTATCAAACTCCTTTTTTTATTGGCAAATGGTAAGTAAATTATTATAAAAGGTCATTTTATAATAATCATAATTTTTATAGATGAATTTTATGTAAACTGTTAAAATTATAAATTCACAAATGACTAAATCTGACTACTTTTATTGTTCAAAAAATCTCAACTTGTTGACTAAATTCAAAATAATTCTATTGTCAAAAATATTTTTTCTCAAATTAACTTTCATGATTAGATGTGAGATACAAATATGGTAAAATATCCCTCATACATATGTCATGGATATTTCAGGCTTTTAGTAAAAAAAATTTTTGTTGTTAAAATAACATTGTATCATAGTGTACTAATTATTTTAGGACCATTTTATACATGAACTAAATTTAATTTAAATTATACAATAGATTATATATGCATGTGATTTTCATTTATAATTATTGGATCCTATTCTTATGAATAATCTCCTAAGGAAAAAAATCCAGATCATACTGATTTTCTTATATTAATTTTATCATTTTTATTATTATATTATTTCTCATTTTGTTTAGGCTTTTACTCTTATTATTTCTTGTGTCTCAGATGTAAATTTATTAAAACTTTATCATCTTATTATATTCATAGGTGTTAATTTATAAAAATTTTGATATATAAACAAATAATATTCTATATATAACTAGGAAGAATTGTTGTTATTGTTATCCAAATTTTCAAACTTTTCAAAAATTGAAAATGATTAAAAACTTATAATAAGACAAAATTTTATTACATATTTTACAAGATTACGTGAAAAGTCAAACTATTTTTCATAGTATTTTAAAATATGTAAATAAAAATTTTGAAATGGTAACTATAATCATGTATTATACAGGTATATTATGAGTATTTACTAACTAAGGTACTAAGAATTAATCATTAATAAACATCTTATCGTTATTTCAAATCAATTTTCTAATACTAGTTTGAAATATGTTTTAAAGTAAAATAGTACATGTGTCCCATAAATCAGTAAGTTTTGATTATTAATCAATTTTACCATGTTATCAGTAAGAATACTATTTATGTATAAAAACTTACTATTACTTGAGTTAAACTTACACTCTAAAAAGTAAGTTTGGGATATAAAGTAATAATTTATTTATTTAAAAAGTAAGTTTAATATTTATTCCAATTTACATTTTGAAGTATAAAAGTTACTAATTTATTACTGTTAACTTACTATTTTAGATGGGAAACTTACTTTCTTATTTTTAAGTGTTATCCTATTTAGGTGAATAGGCCTATCAAATAATCAAATGGCCGCTAAAAGTAAATAAAAAATAAATCAAAAATAGTCATATAAGTGTTATCCTATTTATGTCTCATAAAGTAAATTGAAATAAAAATAAAAGTTACTTTTTTTAAAAAATAAATTACTACTCTATATTCCAAACTTAGTTTTTGGAGAGTAAGTTTAGTTCAAGTAATAGTAAGTTTTTATAGATTAATGGTAAATCTTATTGATAGAATAGTAAATTTGGTTAATCATCAAAACTTACTAGTTTGTGGCATAAATTTACTATTTTACTTAAAGAAACTTATATGAAACAAGTATTAGGAAGTTTATTTAAAATGGTGCTAAGATTTTTTTTATTAATGATTGAAACTTAATATTATAGTTAGTAGTTGTTGGTAACGTAAATGTATAATACATGATTGTATGTTTCATTCATAAATGTTTTGTGTTTTAAGCATTTTAATAAATGTATGTATCATTTATAAATGTTATGTGTTTTAATAAATTTATTTTCTAGGTCACAAGTATAAAAGGTAAAGTTGTACTAATGTAGTGTAATCTTTTAAAATTATAGTAAATTTACCCATATATTAAGTTTCGTGAGTTTCAAATATATTTTGTATCATTCACAATATGGATTTATATGCACATTTTTTTTATCAAACTTACTTTTAATTGCCAAATAGTATGTAAATTATTATAAAATGTCATTTTATAATAATCATAATTTTTATAGTGAATGGTATATAAACTGCTAAACTTGTCAATTTATAAATGATCAAATGTTACAACTTTATGGCATATATTAGTCAAATCAACTAAAAAATTACCGTAATTAAATGTACGTTGGTTGTTGATTTGAAATTTGCACCACTGTCACTATTTCGTTATTACTACCACAAGTTTTTCTAATCAAAATAAAACAAAGTCAAATATCTTTTCCTTTTGTATGCAGTATTTATGTTTAGTAAAAACTTAGTAAACCATGATTACATTTCATAATTTGTAATGAAATTAGTAACATTTTCTAAATAAATTGGAATAATTTGTAAAAAGATATCGTCATTTCCTTAAGCCTTCCAAGTACTCTTCACTAATTACCTGTAGTCGGATCACCTTAGATGATAAAAACACTAGAAAGATAGGATAAGAAATGATAAACAATTTCATGCAAAACCTGGACTGTAAATTTTATTCCTTATATGTTGCCACAATGTAAGGAAATAAAAGCAACTCATGCATCTTGTTACAAAATGTAGTTACGTAAATAACATATGATCAATGAGTAGGCTTAGCCTATTTTGGAAAGGGGAGAGCATAAATGTAATGCACTACTTTGGTTTAGTCGTGAAGTTTGACTACAATAAAAAAAATGAAGAAAGCAAGTTGTATCCTAATAAATAAATAAAACATCAAAAAATTTGTGAGGCCCCTTACGTGTCCCTGCTTATCACATAAATCTCATAATTGGTGAGGCAATAGTTGCAAGCTACGCATTGAAATATATACTTTTTCTTGAACATCGAATAATACCCATTATTTCACTTGGTTCCGTTGAAATCAAAAGTACTAGTTTTGTAAATTAAAAAAAAAAGTTTATGATAACTAAAAAAAAAAAAGAGTATTATTTGAAGCAATAGTTTAAAAAATATTTTTCTATGATTATTCAAAATTATTTTTTTAAATTTATTGAATTTAATACTTTTGATTTCAATGGAACCAGGTGAAACAACGGGCGAATTTCTCACAATATTGCTAAAAAAAAAATTGTCATAAAATTGGTGCTTGTTGAGAGTGGGTTCTGAGTTAGGAGTCGTCGCAAATATGATGTGAGGCTTCCAATAAAAATACTTTTAATTTTCATTTATTTTGGGTTGTTTTAGTTTTCTCTATTTTTTTTTTTACTTTTTCAAGCTTTTGCCGCTCATCTAATGAGCGGCGAAGCATGAGCCAGGTTTTAAATTTTTTCTTAATTCCTCTTGACGCTGCAAATTTGATTTGCGACTTCAATTTTTTTTCCTGCGGCGCAAATTATGGATTGTGCTGATTGCCGCGAAAATAATTTTTTTAAGTAAAAGAGGAATTTTTTAAAAAGTGAAACGGCATTTTTTTAAAGTAAAACCACAAATCTACTATCCATCCCAAGTAACCAACGGTCGTAGTTCCACCTCTTATTAATTTTTTGTTTTTTATTAAAAAATGCTAACGGGCAGGCCCTAATTAAAAAATAATAATAATAACACTGCAATTTGAATTTGTGGTGTTAGTTTTTCAACCATAAAGCACTACTCCAATTTGTAAAAAGTTGGAAATAAAGATTGGCGGATCATGTGAAGTTGAAGAGGCTTAAAATATGAAGCAGACAGACAGTACACCGCCTCGGAGGTTCGAACAATTACAATTAGTACGAGATCTACCACACGGAAGGATTCATTAGAAATGTGGCTGTTCTACCACTCCGTGCGATAAGGGCAAGAGGCGCGTTGATGGGTGATATTTAGATTTTTCGAATTTTTCTTATCGAACCTCTCATTTTATTATCATTGAAGTTCATATGCTAATTATTACATCCTATAAATATTGTTGAATGCTACATTATTTATTTTTATTTAAATTAACATTAACATTAACATTAAAAAGTTTCAATAATATGACTTAGACAAATTTTATTGGTATTTTAATAGCATACTTGATTATCATATAAATTTATAAAATTAACATAATATCGTATATTAAATTTTTTACAATTTTTATTTATAATAGGATTTTAGTACTAGGGTTTTTAGTAATACGGCTTAGAGATTTTGATTTTAAGATTAGGGTTAAAGGGTTTATGGTTATATTAAGGGGTTACACCGTGAGTTTAGAAATTAGGGTTTCATGTTAGGTAAAACGTTAAACCGTAAACTCTAATTAAAAAAAGGCTACGTTTTATGAAAAAAAAAAAATCTTCCTCGCTAGTTACATTTTGAAACCAAAAAAAAAAAAAATGTGTCGCTGCTCATCTCGATTGAAAAAAAAAAAACCTTCGCCGCTCATCACATGAGCAGCGATGAGCGGCGAAGGAAGGAAAAGGAAAAAACAAATTGCCGCCCAATTGGCTGCTTAGAAATTGGTTAATTTCACTGCTGGAAGAGCGATGTTAGTGCATGCAAAAATTATAAACAGTTGTTCTTTTAACAATAAGTTGTATTGGTCCAAATTGGCCTGGGGGATTGGAAAAAAAAAACAAAAATCTTTGCAGCTAATTTCATGAGCCGCGAAGCCTTTGCAAAAAATGAAAAAAAAAAAAAGAAAACTAAAGCAACCCAAAATAAATGAAAATTAAAAGTATTTTTATTGGAAGCCTCACATGGTATTTGCAGCGACCCCTAATTCAGAACCATCCCCAATCTCCACCAATCTTCTGACGATTTTTAATTTTAACAATATTGCAAGAAATTCACCCAAACAACGAGTATCATTTGATATTCAAGAAAAAGTATATCTTTCAATGTAGTAGCTTGCAACTATTGTTTTAGTGATTGCGAGATTTACATGATAAGTAAGGACACGTAGCAAAAAATATCAAAATGTGGCTCAATAGGGGCAGGGAAAAATGGTGCCGAGGATCTGCTCTAGTTTTTTTTAGGGTAGTTTTGACTCTAATGACTCTCACTAGAACATTGCCCCTGTGGAAGTGACCTAAACTTATCAACTAAACTGATGTGTGTTGGTATTTGAAGTATTTATGCTGTTGTTAAAGTTCTAGTATTAAGTCAAGTATAAGATACGTCATACGTATTTAAACTCCTAGTATAAGGCAAATAGTTTACTTTTAGGTGAATCACCATATGCTAACTGGTGAGCTAATATGTACTGGCATTACCAGATGATACTGTCAGAGCAAAAAGTAGGAATTAGAGCAAATTTCACTTTTTGAGACAACTTTGTTCTTTTTTATATTAGAAATCATTATTTCAACTAAATCCTCTAAACCCCATGACAAACCTTTTTTTCCTTTCCCTATTTCCAACTACAAAAATTTTTTATTCTTGATCATCATGATATCCACAACAATAAAGATGCTATCACCGCCACAACCATTAACCTCCAATTCAGTTTCATCTAAAAAAATTAACAAAAGCTTAATCTTCCCTAATTGAAATTGACAAACATCCCATTTGACTCTTTTTTCGAACCAAATAATATGCAAAGTTCAACAAATAAAAGGGTGATTAAATACTTGGAAAAAAAAAACAGATGTTTTCTGGAGCCCATTTGTTTGTTCTTTCTTCACGACCATTGATTTCAATTCCAAAAGATGAAAAAAGAAAAGAAAGTGATACGCAGAATTGGAGGATATTGACAAAGTTGCCAACAAGAATGAGAGGAAAAAGCAATTCATGAGGTACTTTTGGGTTTCAATTTGGTGCTTGAGTTTCTAGCTGGTGTGTTTGTGGTTCAGTTGTTTAGGGGAAAGGAGAACGAAGATGATAAGAGTAGATAATAGACGAGGAATGATTGACTGATAAAATGTAGGAGGAGGAATTAAAATTTAGGAGAGTTTCATTTGAAACCCCAAAATTTTGAAATTTAATTGCAAAACCTTAAGTAAGAGCAAAGTTGCCTCGTGAATAGAAATTTGATCTGGATCCTAATTTTTGTTCTGACAATATTACTAGCCATTGGCATTTAATGTATTTATGTTGTTGTTAAAGTTCTAGTATTAAGTCAAGTATAAGGCAAGTATAAGATACGTATTTAAAGTCCTAGTATAAGGCAAGTAGTTTACTTTTGAGGTGAATGATAGGATGCATTTTAGTGGGTATTTTGGGCATTATTGCACAATTAATTGACTAAATATTCTCCTTAATTGGGTGGATTCTACTGATATTTTATTTTGGGCGCTAATTGCAGGAATGGATGCTGAAAAGTGCTTAAATTCAACTTTTAAAAGATTCATCGCACGTGGGGCCCGCTTGAGAGATGAAGAAATCTAATTGTAATAGATTTTATTTTATTTTTATTTTTATTGGAGGAAGTCTTGTTTTAATTGCGGGAAAAATCCCTTCCCGAAAATGTCGGACAAAAACGGAGGGAAGTATTTAGACTTCCGTAGGGAGGCTTAGGTCAGATTATTCCTTCTTACGTTTTGCTTTGGAGTTTTTTCTTTGCTCTGGAATGAGACTAGAGAGCCGCAGCTTTGTAGAAAGAAAGGCAGCAGACAATAGCCACTTTTGTTGACTTTGGGGATGCCTGTGAGCTTTTCAGGTGTTTTGACCAAATTGAGAAATCAAACAATCTTCCAATCTCTCGTATGAGTCTTGTGTGGGAAAAGAAAGAAGGCTTAAAGGCTAGCCGCAATTGTGGACCTACCAACTGTTTGTCAATTTGGCTTTGACCGAAGTATAGATAGTGCCTACGCATCGTACGTTCAGCCGCGAAAGGCAATCGGAAGCAATTATAATCAATTGGTCCCTTTCCCGTCGTGGGTTCTGCTGAATTGGACGAGAATCGAGACCAAAGCATCGATGGCCTTTCCCTACCTTGTATGCACGGCCTGTTCATTAATGGGGAATTAAACCCCTAATTCTAGTCAAGGGGGCAACTGACGAATTGGTTCACCGATTACTGTGAGATCTAAGCCATTGTTAATTATTTTCTCCGTTTATTGGTATTTATATACTCCCTGCTCTTAATTGTTATAGTTCTTATGTATGATTGATTAGTGCGCAATAATTAATTATTCATAGAGACTATTTTGCTAAATAGGGGTAATTGAATCCGTAATTGTTCGTTACCTCTATCCCAGTAGCAACTGGTATAATTGGGTTTATGTCAGGGGAATATATGATCTAAGTTAAATAAACCCTCGTAGCGTGTTTATTGGTTAGGATTGGGCATTTCTAATTATTAATGCAATCTGGAAATTAAATCCTACGGTCGTACCTAGGGTTATTTTTGGGTTAGAGAAATAGCTAACGGTCGTACCTTAGCTATCGATAAATTACGGAAGGGCTGGTCGTTTAGCGCGTGCGAGACAACTATAACCAATTTATTAGTAAATGTTGGAATTATATTTGAATCGATGATCAGTTGCATGAACCATTTCTGAAGTGCACCCTTGGCTAGAGTTTCTCTTAGTTATTTCTTTTAATAAATTATTTTCTGCATTTAATTTGTTCAGTTGGCATTTGATACCAAAACCCCCCCTATTAATCTTGATTTGAAAAGAAACAAATATCTCTCCAGTCCCTGAGGAGACGACCCTGCTTACCACTGTCTACTAGTTAGGAAATTCAGTTAAATAATTAATTCAGGTATATCGGATTAAGCAAACTCTTCGGGAACAGGGTGAATCAAGTAACCCATTGCACACCTAGAGTCCCTGCTCCAGTACTCGCATTGATTACTGACTGTTTCAGGTGGTAGTTAGGTTTTATTTATTATTATTGCACAGGTTCGGCACCTGTCAATTTTTGGCGCCGTTGCCGGGGACTGGCATCTGAATTATTTGCTTCTTTTTGAATTCAGTTTTTTTTATTTATTTAGTTTTTGTTATTTTATTTTTCTTGGTATTTTTGCTAGTTTATGCCCCGTTCCTCTCGCACAGGTGAATTGATATACGATCCTGAGGTTGAGAAGGCAGCGCGTAGGCGAAGACAAGAAACCAAGAGACGAAAAGAAGGGCACTTATCTTTTGCGAACGAGTCAGTAGAAAACGAATTTAGCATGGCCAACACCCAGACATTAAGGGAGCTGGCTACCCCAGACCTGACTCATCAGCCCTTGTGCATCACGTTCCCAACTCTGGCTGAAAATACCTCTTTCGAGTTGAAATCGGGGTTGATTCAGCTCCTGCCTTCATTCCATGGTCTTTCCGGCGAAGAACCCCACAAACATGTCAAGGAATTCGAAATAGTTTGCTCTAGCATGAAACCTCCTGGAGTCACTGGGGAGCAAATAAGACTGAGAGCCTTCCCCTTCTCTCTCAAGGATGCAGCGAAGGATTGGCTATACTACCTACCTGCATGTAGTATCACCACGTGGGCACAATTGAAAAAGAAATTCCTGGAGAAATTTTTCCCCGCATCCCGGGCTGCAAGTTTGAGGAAGGAGATTTGCAGCATCAAGCAGTACTCCGGGGAGTCATTGTATGATTTTTGGGAAAGGTTCAACAAGTTGTGCGCTAGATGTCCACAGCATCAGATTAGTGAACAACTGTTGATCCAATACTTCTATGAGGGACTCCAGTCAACTGACAGGAGTATTATTGACGCTGCGAGTGGAGGAGCCCTGGCGAACAAGACACCGAGGGAAGCATGGGACCTTATTGAAGTCATGGCAGAAAACTCTCAGCAGTTCGGTTTCCGTGAGAGCACTCCTACCCGTAGAGTCAATGAGGCAGAGACGTCATCCATCCATCAGCAACTGTCAGAGTTGACGTCTGCTGTCAGGCAATTGGCCATGAGAGACACACCGCGAGCAAAGGTGTGTGGAATCTGTACTAGCATGGACCACTGCACGGATACGTGCCCCATTTTGCAAGAGGACGGGGCGGAACAGGTAAACATGGCCGGAGGCGTGCCCGCGCCCCACAAGTAGTATGACCCGTATTCCAACACATACAACCCCGGTTGGAGAGACCATCCCAATCTCAGTTATGGGAACAGGCAACCAAATTCATTCTCGAATCGTCCACCAGGATTCCACCAGCCGTGGCAACCAAAATCTCAACCCTCATCCTCAAATTCAGGAAGCTCCTTGGAGGACCTAGTCAAAAGCCTGACCACGACTACTACTCAGCTTCATCAGGAGATCAGATCCTTGGCGGCAAATACCGCACAGCTCCAGCAGGACACCAAGGCGGACAAGAAGGACCAAGACGCTCGAATAAGCCAACTGGCAACTGCCATTAACCGCTTGGAGTCCCACGTTTATGGGAAACTGCCATCGCAACCCGAGGTGATCCCAAGAATGTAAGTGCCATGACGCTGAGGAGTGGCAAGGAGCTGGATGGGCCTAAAGTGAAAAATTCAAAAAGCAAAAGCGAGGAGGAGATAGAAAAGGAAATTGAGGAGGAAGGACGTGTTCGTGAGGATCCTAAGATAACTTCCACCTCTCCACTCACTATTAGCTCTAACTTACCCCCTTTTCCTTGCAGGTTGGAAAAGACAAAGAAGGTAGAGAAGGAAAAAGAGCTCTTGGATGTGTTTCGGAAAGTGGAGATCAACATTCCCCTGTTGGATGCAATCAAGCAGATACCGAAATACGCTAAATTTTTGAAGGACTTGTGCACCCACAAGAGGAAGCTAAGGGGAGATGAACGAGTGGCGGTTGGAGAAAACGTGTCAGCCATGCTCCAAAGGAAACTCCCACCAAAATGTGGAGACCCAAGTATGTTCACCATTCTCTGCAAGATAGGAGGTGCCTCGATAAGGAAGGCAATGTTGGATTTAGGGGCGTCTATCAATGTAATGCCTAAAACAATTTATACGTCCCTTAATCTTGGTCCATTAAAAGGCACATGCATTATAATCCAACTTGCAGACCGTACCAATGCTTACCCGGAAGGGTTAATTGAAGATGTTTTGGTGCAGGTCAATGAGTTGGTTTTTCCTGCAGATTTCTATGTCCTAGACATGGGGGATGAAAGGGCACTAAATCCGTCTCCTATTTTGTTAGGTAGGCCATTTTTAAGCACTGCTAGGACGAAAATAGATGTAAATGAGGGTACCTTGTCGATGGAGTTTGATGGGAAAATTGTAAATTTTAATATTTTTGATGCGATGAAGTACCCAGATGAGACTAACTCTGTTTATGCTTTAAGTGTTGTTGAGCCCCTTGTACAGGAAATATTTGAATTGGATGGGGTTGATGCACTGGCAGTGGCATTAGCCAAACATCTTAAGTTGGGAGCAACTCTTGATGTAGAATTGAGTGATGAGTTATATCGGGCTGTTGGAGTATTGCATTCGCTCCCACCAATTTCCCCAATGTATGAACTTACTTCTCTTTTCATACCAGAAACTCAGGCGAAATTGTTGCCTTCTGTTGTGCAGGCGCCTGAATTGGAGCTCAAACCTCTCCCAAAGCATTTGAAGTATGCTTTTCTCGGAGACAATGAGACGTTACTAGTCATCATATCTGCTCACTTGTCACCAAGACAAGAAGATGACCTCATTCGTCTTCTTCGAGACCATAAGGAAGCAATTGGGTGGAGCGTAGCGGATATCAAGGGAATTAGCCCCTCTTTATGCATGCATCGGATCCGGCTTGAGGAGGATGCAAAACCAGTGAGGCAGGCGCAACGGAGATTGAACCCACTGATGATGGAAGTGGTGAAAAAGGAGATACTTAAACTCCTAGAAGTTGGGATCATCTTCGCCATCTCAGATAGTCCCTGGGTGAGCCCAGTGCAAGTAGTCCCGAAAAAGGCGGGAGTAACAGTTGAAGAGAACCAAGAGGGTGAGATGGTCCCGGTGAGGAAACCCACAGGATGGCGCCAGTGCATTGACTATCGGCGTCTGAATGCTGTGACAAAGAAGGACCACTTCCCTCTACCTTTTATTGATCAGATGATAGAAAGATTAACTGGCCGTGTCTATTACTGTTTTCTTGATGGTTTCTCTGGTTATTTTCAGATCGCAATAGCACCAGAGGATCAGGAGAAAACTACCTTCACCTGCCCCTTCCGTACATTTGCATATCGGAGGATGCCTTTCGGCCTCTGCAATGCCCCAGCAACTTTTCAGAGGTGTATGGTAAGTATATTCTCTGAATATGTAGAAAAGATTATTGAGGTGTTTATGGATGACTTTAGCGTGTATGGAGATAGTTTTGATGAATGCCTGGATAATCTAGCTTTAATTTTGAAGAGGTGCATTGAGACAAATCTAGTTCTAAATTGGGAAAAATGTCATTTCATGGTGGATCACGGCATTGTTTTAGGGCATGTAGTGTCAGCCAGAGGTATAGGGGTAGACAAGGCAAAAGTCGATATTATTTCTGCTTTATCTTACCCCGCAAGTGTGCGGGAGGTGCGCTCCTTTTTGGGTCATGCAGGTTTCTACAGGAGATTCATTAAAGATTTCTCAAAAATTGGAGCGCCCCTGTTCAAACTGTTGCAAAAAGATGTAGCATATGACTTCACCGAGGAGTGCAAGGTGGCATTTGACAGGTTAAGGGAGTCATTGACATCACCACCTATTATCCAGCCTCCAGACTGGGGCCTCCCATTTGAGATAATGTGCGACGCGAGTGACTATGCAGTGGGAGCAGTGCTGGGGCAACAGATTGGCAGGGCGGCTCATGCAATCTATTATGCATCAAAGGCGTTGAATGGAGCTCAACTCAACTATTCTACAACAGAGAAAGAATTACTTGCTGTGATTTTTGCACTAGAAAAATTTAGACCATACTTGTTAGGTGCAAAAGTAATAGTTTTTTCTGATCATGCAGCCTTGAGATATTTGATGACAAAGAAGGATGCTAAACCAAGGCTTATCAGATGGATCCTGCTCCTTCAAGAGTTCAATTTGGAGATTAAAGATAAGAGTGGGGCAGAAAACTTAGTCGCTGATCATTTGAGCCGCTTGCTTGCTCATAAGGAAGAGCCACCATTGAGAGAGGCATTTCCAGAGGAGCAACTACTTGCCATTAACTCGTCTACACCCTGGTATGCTGATATAGTAAATTTCTTGGTGACTAATGAATTGCCTGCAGGGTGGCCCAAGGCTAAGAGAGACAAGTTGAAGAGTGATGCTAAATATTACATTTGGGACGACCCGTATCTTTAGAGACAATGTTCGGATCAAGTGCTCAGGAGGTGTGTAAGTGCAAGTGAATTTCACTCCATTTTAAATTTCTGTCATTCGTTTGCATGTAGAGGGCACTTTGGGCCCAAACGAACAGCTCACAAGGTGTTGGAGAGTGGTTTTTACTGGCCCACCCTTTTCAAAGATGCTTATTTATTCTGTAAATCCTGTGATAGGTGTCAAAGGGTGGGGAATATTTTTCGTAGGGACCAAATGCTTCAAACCCCCATGTTGTTTATTGAAATTTTTGATGTTTGGGGGATAGATTTTATGGGTCCTTTTCCCTCGTCTTTTGGTTTCTTATACATTTTACTTGCTGTAGACTATGTCTCTAAATGGGTGGAAGCCAAAGCCACCCGTACTAATGATTCTAGAGTGGTTGCAGAGTTTTTAAAGTCTAATATCTTTGTCCGTTTTGGAATGCCAAGAGCTGTAGTTAGTGAGAGAGGGACACATTTCTGCAACAAGACTATCACTGCCTTGTTTCGAAAATACGGTGTACTCCATAAGGTATCCACACCGTATCACCCGCAGGCAAACGGTCAGGCCGAAGTGTCAAACAGGGAAATCAAGTCGATCTTGGAGAAGATGGTGCGTCCGGATAGGAAGGATTGGAGTTTAAAGCTAGAAGACGCACTATGGGCGTACCGCACCGCGCATAAGACGCCGATTAGGATGTCTCCGTATAGACGTGTCTTCGGTAAGGCTTGCCATCTCCCCGTGGAGTTTGAACACAAGGCGTTTTGAGCAGTGAAGCAGTGTAACATGGGATTGGACGAAGCAGGGGTCCAAAGGAAATTGCAGCTACAAGAGTTAGAGGAGATAAGAAATGAAGCGTATGAGAATGCCACGATCTATAAGGAAAAGAGTAAAATCTTTCATGATCAACAGGTTTCCAGAGAATCTTTTGTAATGGGGACAAAAGTCCTCTTGTATCACTCGAAACTTAAACTTTTTTCCGATAAGTTGCGTTTCCGTTGGATTGGTCCATTTGTCGTTTCTAATGTGTTTCATTATGGTGCAGTGGAGATCCAAAGTTTAAAAACAGAGAAAAAGTTCGTGGTGAATGGCCATCGCCTAAAGCCTTATTATGAGGGATTCGCTGTTGAAGAAATAGAAGTTGTACACCTCCAAGATCCACTTTATCTTGCTTGAGGGTCTTGGTCATATCTAGCCAAAGACATTAAAGAAAGGTGCTACTTGGGAGGCAACCCAAGACTATTTGTTTTAATTTTCATGCATTTTTGAAGTTTTAGTTAAGTGTTAGTGTCAATTAATGGTTTGATGTTTGGTGGCAGGGAATTAGCGGTTAGGCGTGCCCACGCCAGGTGGTCACGCCTGAGAAAAAGGAATTTTCGCTCAGGTTCTGCGAACTCCATAGTAGTTAGACGTGCCCACGCCAGATGGTCACGCCTGAGGGAGGAAATTTTCGTTCAAATTCTGCGGACTTCACAGCAGTTAAGCGTGCCACGTTAAAAAAAAAAAATTTTCAAAGGAACCGTAGCCCTACTCCTTCTTTCTTCTTCTTTCTTTTCTTTTTTCTTTCTTCTTCTTCCTTCTTTTCTTTCTTTTCTTCTTTCCCCTCTTTTGCTTCGTCCGCCGCCACTCCTCACCACGCCGCATGCTCTCCAGCGCAACGCAGATCCTCCGCCAGCGTAGCCCAGCCCGCGCGCAGCGAGCGACCGCTCCACCTGGCAGTCACCCGCCTTGCGCCAGCAGCAGCGCAGACCTGCAACAGCGAGCAGCGACGCAGCTGCACTCGCCGCCACCTGGCCACAAGCAGCAGGCGCCCACTGTGCTAGCAGCTTCACCAGCCACCAGCTGCCTACGCATGGCCAGCTCGCGCGAGCAACGCCCCACCGCGCACACGGATCAAGCCAGCTGCGTACGGTGCGCAGTCAGCCGCCAAACGCCTCGCTCAGCTCTTCTCTTGGCCACCGCGACTCCAGATCGAGCAGCCAGCGCGTGACGTCCCTCTCCCTCTCTGCGCAGCAGTGCGCACGGACCATCAACCATCAGCAGCTTCCTGCGCGACTTGACCGTGCGCAGATCCAGCTCCTCAGCGGACCAAGCCCAGCAGTTCGCGCCTTCAGCTCCTCTCCAGGCGCGCAGCCCCACCGTGCAGTCAAACCCAGACCGCGCACCTCCTTCGCGCGCGTACAGAGCCTCCAGACCACCTCTGCTCCATACTTCACCAAATCCACTGCCTACTCCAAACCTCCGGTGATTTTTTTTTAAATTTCTGCCCCTAATTAGCTGAGGATAGATTATTACTTCTTTCTTAGTTGATGTCAGATGTTAATTTCGTAGCTGAGGCCAGATTTTTGATTTGTTAGCTGATGACAGATATTTTGTGGTTGATTTGAGTGCTGTGATATCATCTGTGGTTGGTTGACGAGCATTTGTCCAATTTTGGGGTAGCATCTGAAGTAATTGGGGAAATTTTTGTTGTTTCCATGATTAATTAGTTTTTGGGTGAAGTTTTTATGTGTTTATCTACTTAATTGATTTTTGGGCTGTTTAGTTTCTATTTGTTCAATTGTTGGTATTTGGAGTTGTGTTTGGGGACTCCTTGCTTTGTTGATTAACCACCGCTCCACTTTACCCAATTTCACCTTGTCTTTGCCCTCTTTTCTAATCCCCAATGACCAAACCCAAAACTAAAGGCAAGAACAAGCCTTCCACTTCTACTCCTCAACCTACGGTCCCCTTAGAGGGACCTGCCCCATCGACTGGGCCTGGAGGGCCCCGTACCCGTCTTGGGCGGAATAGGGAGGTTCATATCTCCTCTTCGGCCCACTTTGGCGGCCATTTGACCTTTACCCGGGCTGCCGACAAGGAGCGGTATGCCTCAGCTTGCACAAGGAAGATAATTCCTTGTAAATACATCCATGGCCCTACACTTGATATGCTAAACCTGAGGGATGAGGTCACGCAGCACTTGACTAACGTAGGTTGGACCCGCTATGCTTCTGTCAATCTACCTGCTTTTACTAAACTCACATGGGAATTCTATACTACTTTTGAATTTAATATTCCTGATAAATTCTCCGTTACCACTCCTGGGGTAGTGAGGTTTCGATTAATGGGTAGAGGGTTCAACCAATCTATCACTGAGTTTAATTTGACTCTTGGGTTTATTGATATTCCTTACTCCCAGAGTGAGGAGTATATGCACAGTGCGTGCGAGTACACGGAGCCATTTTTCTCTCATTACCTTGATTATTGGAGTGGTTTGTCGGTTGACCGACAAATCTATGACCCCAGTCAGTCTAAGGCTTCTTATCTTAAGAGCGCCGCCTATCGTTATTTACATAGATTCATGGCCTATAGTTTCTCAGGTAGGAAGGATAGCTCGGGTACTCTGACTAAGTCCGAGTTCTTTTTCGTTTGGTGCATAGTCACTCGGACTAGGGTCAATTTGGGTAGCTGGTTTGCCCTCCAGCTCCGAACTGTGCTAAGTAAGAAAAATAAGCCAATAATCTTAGGCTCATTTATCACTCAGTTGGCTGTAAATCTTGGGGTTTTGGACTTAAATAACCATAATTTGCATCGTGCTTGTACTATGGAACCCCTCGATTTGGTTTGTTTGGAGAAAATGGGTCTTGTGCGACAGGTTAATGGCGTTTTCCAGTTTGCTCCCCCGGGGCCAATCTCTGTTCCTCCGAAGCGCAGCGCTTCCAAATCCACTGCCCCGGAGGCTGGTGGTCCTTCCACGGATACACCTGGACCATCCTCTTCGGCACCCCCACCATCCTCCTCCGTCGATAGTCAGCTTGCAGCCCTCCGGTTCCAGATGCAGCACATGGACACTCATATGGATAGGATGGAGCATCAAATGGGTGGGGTGGCTCAGAATTTAGCGCAGTATCTCCATCACGTGGGCTTCCGCCCGTCCTTTCCTCCGCAGCCGTGATTCATTTCTGCCCTCCTCCGTTTTAAGGGAAGTGTCGTTGCCCCAATAACTCTGATTTGGTCTTACTTTGCTTACATTGAGGGCAATGTAAGGTTTAGGTGTGGGGGAGGGTTGACTATGCTTTGGTTGTGTTTTTAGTTGTTTGATTAAATTTTTCCCTTGCCTTAGTAGTTCCTTTCTTTAAACTGTGATGAATGCAATTGAGATATGAGTGTCCGTGGCAAGTTCATGCCATGGGGTGTTCTATTTTCCTCGATGACGAATTGATTGATGAATATGCTGAACTTGACATAAATTTGACCACTCGTGCGATTTTTGAGCCTAATTTTTCATTTTTTTTGAGTGGCTAGTGCACATGGTTTGTCATTCTAGAACTTGCTCGGTTATGCATGTCAAGACCACATTTAAATGAGTTTAATGTATTGAAATGATAGGGCACTTAGGAATGCGCCATTTTTGGACTTTCTTAAAACCAACCCTTGGATTATTTACCATTAGGGAGCCAAGTTGAGCTTTACATCCTTTTCTTTGCTTGAGACCCCAGCTCTTAGCCGTGAAACCTCTTTTTAGACTTTCTTTTTGAATCTCGTGTGAAGAAGTGCTTTGATTTTATTATACAGACTTTTGGAGTAGTATTCGAAGGGCATCACACCCATTTATGTCTCTAAAAAAAAAAGGGGGATGTGAAAAGAAGACAAAGTGCAGGAAACCAGCAAGTAAAGTTGACTTTTAGGGTGCTGGTTGAGAGTATTGGAAAAAAGGGGAAAGAAAAAAAAAAAAAAAAGAGAAAACGAGAGGGGAAGTAGATGAATGAAAAAGGAGAAAAGGCGAAAGTTGTGGCAAGTGCTAATTCACTTCACTTGTGTGATGGTTGAGATGCCTTTAAATTTCAAATGTGCAAGAATCTATGTAATGAATTTCTGGGCACTTTCTTTATACTTTGGCACCCTTTTGACTCCTTTTAATCCTACCTTCTCACCCTAGCCCCATTACAACCTTGCAAAGTCCCTTGATTGCTGCATTTAAATTCATGAGTAAGTGGTGGAGATATGATATATGAGCAAGTTTATGGTAGTGTCATTCTATTGTGTTGATTTGAGAGCCATCTTATATACATTTCATATACACTTTGGAGTGAATGAGTGCACTTTGAACTGTGAGCATTGTTGAGTTGGTATATTCTAATTTCGATGAGGTTATTGGGGAACTTGGAATGCCATTCTTGGTATGAACTACTGTGATTTGCTTAGTATCTTTATTGCATTTCTGAGTTAATTATGCTTGAGGACAAGCATAATTTAGGTGTGGGGGGAATTGATAGGGTATAATTTGTTAGTGATTTTATTATTAATTTTTCCTTCTATCCCTGACAAATATTGTGCTAATTACTGATATTTACTCATATTTGGTATTTGGAATCAATTTCAGGATTGAAGCAGGAATTTACCAAAAGGAGGGAACGTACAAAGTCTTAAAAGCTAAGAAGGAATTCGGCAGACTTGTGCCAATTGGGGGGCCCACAAAGAAGCAAAGGCTTTTCTTCAATTGGGCTTTTGAACATACGAGGAGAAGTTTGTTCCTTGTGAATCTTTGGCTTGCTTCACAATGGCGGTGGGATCAGAGACCATATAGCCTTAGTCAACTTCCTTTTTGCGGATATAAGTAGAGACGTACAGGAGAAAAAGGGGGCAATCCTTCTGGCGGCTTTTAGTTTTTAGATTAGCTTCAGTTTTTTCTTTTTCTTTGTCTTCCTTTTGACTGGCCTTTGACACACGCCAGATGTTCAACAATATTTTCCAACGGGAAAAACATCTTTTATTCCTTGCTTTCTAGTAAAAATCGCCATGCTTTTGCAATCCATTATTTCGTGTGGTGATTTAATTATGCGGCGTGGCTAAACATTCTATCTAGTCAAGGGGACAACTGACGAATTGGTTCACCATTACTGTGAGATCTAAACTGTTTTTAATTATTTTCTTCATTTATTGATATTCATATGTTCTCCGATCTTCATTGTTATAGCCTTGTGTATGATTGATTAGTGCGCAATAATTAATTATTCACATAGGCTATTTTGCTATATAGGGGTAATCGAATCCGTAATTGTTCGTTGTCTCTATCCCAGTAGCAACTGGCATAATTGGATTTGTGTCAGGGAAATATTTGACCTAGCTTAAATAAACCCTCGTAGCGTGTTTGTTAGCTAGGATTGGGCTCTTCTAATTAATAATGCAATCTAAGAATTAAATCCTACGGTCGTACCTAGGGTTGTTTTTGGGTTAGAGAAATAGCTAACGGTCGTACCTTGGCTATCGATAAATTAACGAAGGGTTGGTTGTTTAGCGCGTGCGAGACAACTATAACCAATCTATTAATAAATGTCGGAATTATCTGTGATTCGATGATCAGTGCATGAACCATTTCTGAAGTGTACCCTTGGCTAGAGTTTTCCCTTAATTATTTCTCTTAATCAATTATTTTCTGCAGTTAAATTATTTAGTTAGCATTTAATCCAAAACACCCCATACCTTGGACTCTAGAAGAAATAAATTATCCCCAGTCCCTGTGGATTCGACCCTACTCACCGCTATATACAAAATCTGTATTTTTCTCGAGTAGGTATTTATTATTGTACAGGTTCGGCACCTGTCACCCAAACAAACCCCGCCCATCCCGCCCATTTTGCCACCTCTAGTAGTAGCCAAGGTTGATCTTTGCCTATCAGACGGAAGTTCAACTCTTTAGCCACTAGTCTCCGCGGCTAGTGGTTAACTAAACTAGAACTTTGGACTAAAAAAAACAATAATTAAGTGATAATTTGGATGCCATTTGAACACAATTGCAAATACGTATAACAAAATGGAAATCGAAAAGTGAAAGGAAATCACGCTATGCTTAACATCAAATTTTGGTGCCCATACGGGTTTTTTTTTTTTGGGGTGCCCATTTGGGATTTAAACTCAATCTCTTTTGACTTTACAAATCCAGGAAAAAATATATGGCATGGGATTTAAACTCAATCTCTTTTTTTCGCATGTTATTTGACAAGAAATGATGATATTTTATTGTTATTAAATTGGTAAGAAATTCAAATTTATTTCCTTAACATTCACTAAAAGTTGAGTTTAAATATATAATTATTTTCAAATGGATATAAATGGGTGAATCGAATCAACCCACTATCCATTAATTAAATGGATTTAATTGGGTAGCCAATCAAACCAACCCAGTATTAATGGGTGGGTTATTAGTGGGTGGCTTTGGATGGGTCAACATAATTGGATTGTGATTGATACTTCTAATCCTATGTGACACAAAATGGAAGATTACTTCATAATCACTAAAGACTATCAGTAAAACGTAGACTTGTAAATTACTCGATAAATTAATTAAGCATGGTTTAATTTTCGAACATGATCAAATTTGATGTCTAATAAATGAACTTTGTGATATATATATATACACATATAATAAATGAACGTGTGTATATTGCTTTTCAACATAGTTAATGCTGGTAGATTGGCTAATCTGTTGTACTAAGTTTTGCCTTTATACAAAAATTAAGAAAAAAAAAATCTGTTCTTCAGTCTCCATTGTGATTTACACAAGGGCATATGATCATATAATCTGTTTGATACTTTATAAACGATTATACAAAATCCCTGGGAAGCCCACATGGCCCTATTGTCATTCTTTGCATACCAGATAATTTCCTATTTTTTATACATAATACATAATAGTTTAGCTTTTGTTATGAATCCCAAACCACATGCATTTGAGTCAAGTGTATATTAGGAGTTGGGATAGGATTATTCAATCCACGCGATTCAACACTAGTGTCATTGTTTTCATATTGTTTGCCTTTGTAAAGCTTCATTAGTTCAAAAGGTAGAAAGGAAAACTAAAAACCCATTATTGGTTTTGTGGGACAAAAATTTGTAATGTGTTGCCTAAATGTTTTAATTTGAATAGAGTCAATAGACACAATTACTATTTGAATTTCT
>NC_040038.1:8164835-8280550 GCF_003713205.1 Coffea eugenioides | reverse complement strand
GGCGGACCAAGCAAAAGAAGGAAAAGAAGAAAAGAAAGAAAAGGAAGAAGAAAGAAGAAAGAAAGAAAAGGGAAGAAAAGAAGAAGTAGGGCTACGGAAGTTTTTTTTTTTTTTAAACGTGACCACCTGGCGTGGGCACGCTTAATTGCTATGAAGCCCGCAGATCCTGAACGAAAATTCCCTCCGTCAGGCGTGACCACCTGGCGTGGGCACGTCTAACTACTATGGAGGTCGCAGAACCTGAGCAAAAATTCATTTTCTTCAGGCGTGACCATCTGGCGTGGGCACGCCTAACCGCTAATTCCCTGCCACCAAACATCAAACCATTAATTGACACTAACACTTAACTAAAACTTCAAAAATGCATGAAAACTAAAACAAATAGTCTTGGATTGCCTCCCAAGTAGCGCCTTTCTTTAATGTCTTTGGCTAGACATGGCCAGAACCCTCAAGCATGATAAAGTGGATCTTGGAGGTGTTCAACTTCTACTTCTTCAACATAGAAACCCTCGTAATAAGGTTTGAGACGATGGCCATTCACCACGAACTTTTTCTCCGTTTTTAAATTTTGGATCTCCACTGCACCATAATGGAACACATTAGAAACGACAAATGGACCAATCCAACGAGAACGCAACTTACCGGAAAAAAGTTTAAGCCTTGAGTGATACAAGAGGACTTTTTGCCCCACTACAAAAGTTTTCCTAGAAACCTGCTGATCATGAAAGATTTTACTCTTTTCCTTATAGATCGTGGCATTCTCATACGCTTCATTCCTTATTTCCTCTAACTCTTGTAGCTGCAATTTCCTTTGGACCCCTGCTTCATCTAATCCCATGTTACACTGCTTCACTGCCCAAAACGCCTTGTGTTCGAACTCCACGGGGAGATGGCAAGCCTTACCGAAAACAAGTCTATAAGGAGACATCCCAATTGGCGTCTTATACGCTGTTCTATACGCCCATAGTGCGTCTTCTAGCTTTAAACTCCAATCCTTCCTATCCGGACGCACCATCTTCTCCAAGATCGACTTGATTTCCCTGTTTGACACCTCGGCCTGACCGTTTGCCTGTGGGTGATACGGTGTGGATACCTTATGGAGTGCATCGTATCTTCGAAACAAGGTAGTGATAGTCTTGTTGCAGAAATGTGTCCCTCTATCACTAACTACAGCTCTTGGCATTCCGAAACGGACGAAGATATTAGATTTTAAAAACTCTGCAACCACTCTAAAATCATTAGTACGGGTGGCTTTGGCTTCCACCCATTTAGAGACATAATCCACAGCAAGTAAAATGTATAGGAAACCAAAAGATGAGGGGAAAGGACCCATAAAATCTATCCCCCAAACATCAAAAATTTCAACAAGGAATATGGGGGTTTGAAGCATTTGGTCCCTACGAAAAATATTCCCCACCCTTTGACACCTATCACAGGATTTACAGAATAAATAAGCGTCTTTAAACAGGGTAGGCCAGTAAAAGCCACTCTCTAACACTTTCCGAGCTGTTCGCTTGGGCCCAAAATGCCCTCCACATGCAAACGAATGACAGAAATTTAAAATGGAGTGAAATTCACCTGCGCTTACACACCTCCTGAGCACTTGATCCGAACATTGTCTCCAAAGGTACGGGTCATCCCAAATGTAATATTTAGCATCACTTTTCAACTTGTCCCTCTTAGCCTTTGGCCACCCTGCAGGCAATTGATTAATCACTAAGAAATTTACTAAATCGGCATACCAGGGTACAGACGCGTTCACAGCAAGTAGTTGTTCCTCTGGAAATGCCTCCCTCAATGGTGGCTCCTCCTTATGAGCAAGCAAGCGGCTCAAGTGATCAGCAACTAAATTTTCTGCCCCACTTTTATCTTTAATCTCCAAGTTGAACTCCTGAAGGAGCAGGATCCATCTGATGAGCCTTGGTTTAGCATCCTTCTTCGTCATCAAGTATCTCAAGGCTGCATGATCAGAGAAAACTGTTATTTTTGCACCTAACAAATAAGGTCTAAATTTTTCTAATGCAAAAACCACAGCTAGCAATTCTTTTTCTGTTGTAGAGTAGTTGAGTTGAGCTCCATTTAACGCCTTCGATGCATAATAGATTGCATGTGCAGCTCTGCCAATCCGTTGCCCCAGCACCGCTCCCACTGCATAATCACTCGCGTCACACATTATCTCAAATGGGAGGCTCCAGTCTGGAGGTTGGATAACAGGTGGTGATGTCAATGACTCCCTCAACCTGTCAAATGCCACCTTGCACTCCTCAGTGAAGTCATATGCTACATCTTTTTGCAACAGTTTGAACAGGGGCGCTCCAATTTTGGAGAAATCTTTGATGAATCTCCTGTAGAACCCTGCATGACCCAAAAAGGAGCGCACCTCCCGCACACTTGCGGGGTACGGTAAAGCAAAGCAGAAATAATATCGACTTTTGCCTTGTCTACCTCTATACCTCTGGCCGACACTACATGCCCTAAAACAATACCATGATCCACCATGAAATGACATTTTTCCCAATTCAGAACCAAATTTGTCTCAATGCATCTTTTCAAAATTAGAGCTAAATTATCAAGGCATTCATCAAAACTATCTCCATACACACTAAAATCATCCATAAACACCTCAATAATCTTTTCTACGTATTCGGAGAATATACTCACCATACACCTCTGAAAAGTTGTTGGGGCATTGCAGAGGCCGAAAGGCATCCTCCGATATGCAAATGTACCGAAAGGGCAGGTGAAGGTAGTTTTCTCCTGATCCTCTGGTGCTATCGCTATCTGAAAATAACCAGAGAAACCATCAAGAAAACAGTAATAGACACAGCCAGCTAACATTTCTATCATCTGATCAATAAAAGGTAGAGGGAAGTGGTCCTTCTTTGTCACAGCATTCAGACGCCGGTAATCAATGCACTGGCGCCATCCTGTAGGTTTTCTCACCGGGACCATCTCACCCTCTTGGTTCTCCTCAACAGTTACTCCCGCCTTTTTCGGGACTACTTGCACGGGGCTCACCCAAGGACTATCTGAGATGGCGAAGATGATCCCCACCTCTAGGAGTTTAAGTATCTCCTTCTTGACCATTTCTATCATTAGTGGGTTCAATCTCCGTTGCCCTTGTCTAACTGGCTTTGCATCATCCTCAAGCCGGATCCGATGCATGCATAAGGAGGGGCTAATTCCTTTGATATCTGCTACACTCCACCCAATCGCCTCCTTATGATCTCGAAGAAGGCGAATCAGGTTGTCTTCTTGCCTTGGTGATAAGTGTGCAGATATGATGACTGGTAACGTCTCATTATCTCTGAGAAATGCATACCTCAGGTGCTTCGGAAGAGGCTTGAGCTCCAACTCAGGTGCCTGCACAATTGAAGGCAACAATTTCGTCTGAGTTTCTGGTACGAAGACAGACGTAAGCTCATACCTCGGGGAGATTGGTGGGAGCGAATGCAGTGCTCCAACTGCACAATATAACTCATCGCTCAGTCCCACATCAGGAGTTGCTCCCAACTCAAGATGTTTGGCTAATGCCACTGCTAGTGCATCAACCCCCTCCAATTCAAATATTTCCTGCACAAGGGGCTCAACAACACTTAAAGCATAAACAGAGTTAGACTCATCTGGGTACTTCATCGCATCAAAAATATTAAAATTTACAATTTTCCCATCGAACTCCATCGACAAAGTACCCTCATTTACATCTATTTTCGTCCTAGCAGTGCTTAAAAATGGCCTACCTAACAAAATAGGAGACGGATTTAGTGCCCTTTCATCCCCCATGTCTAGGACATAGAAATCTGCAGGAAAAACTAACTCATTGACCTGCACCAAAACATCTTCAACTAACCCTTCTGGGTAAGCATTGGTGCGGTCTGCAAGTTGGATTATAATGCCTGTGCCTTTTAATGGACCAAGATTAAGGGACGTATAAATTGTTTTAGGCATTACATTGATTGACGCCCCTAAATCCAACATTGCCTTCCTAATTGAGGCACCTCCTATCTTGCAGGGAATGGTGAACATACCTGGGTCTCCACATTTTGGTGGGAGTTTCCTTTGGAGCATGGCTGACACGTTTTCTCCCACCGCCACTCGTTCATCTCCCCTTAGCTTCCTCTTGTGGGTGCACAAGTCCTTCAAAAATTTAGCATATTTCGGTATCTGCTTGATTGCATCCAGTAGGGGGATGTTGATCTCCACTTTCCGAAACACATCCAAGAGCTCTTTTCCTTCTCTACCTTCTTTGTCTTTTCCAACCTGCAAGGAAAGGGGTAAGTTAGGGCTAATAGTGAGTGGAGAGGTGGAGGTTACCTTAGGATCCTCACGAACACGTCCTTCCTCCTCAATTTTCTTTTCTATCTCCTCCTCGCTTTTGCTTTTTGAATTTTTCACTTTAGGCCCTTCCAACTCCTTGCCACTCCTCAACGTCATGGCACTTACATTCCTGGGATTTACCTCGGGTTACGATGACAGTTTCCCAAAAACGTGAGACTCCAAGCGGTTGATGGCAGTTGCCAGTTGACTTATTCGGACATCTTGGTCCTTCATGTCAGCTTTGGTGTCCTGCTGGAGTTGCGCGGTATTCGCGGCCAAGGATCTGATCTCCTGTTGAAGCTGTGTAGTAGTCGTGGCTAGGTTGGTAGTAGTCGTGGCCAGGTTCTTGACTAGGTCCTCCAAGGAGCTTCCTGAATTTGAGGATGAGGGTTGAGATTTTGGTTGCCACGGCTGGTGGAATCCTGGTGGACGATTCGAGAATGAATTTGGTTGCCTGTTCCCATAACTGAGATTAGGATGGTCTCTCCAACCGGGGTTGTATGTGTTGGAATACGGGTCATACTGCCTGCGGGGCGCGGGCACGCCTCCGGCCATATTTATCTGTTCCGCCCCGTCCTCTTACAGAATGGGGCACGTATCCGTGCAGTGGTCCATGCTAGTACAGATTCCACACACCTTTGCTCGCGATGTATCTCTCATGGCCAATTGCCTGACAGCAGACGTCAACTCTGACAGTTGCTGATGGATGGATGACGTCTCTGCCTCATTGACTCTACGGGTAGGAGTGCTCTCACGGAAATCGAACTGCTGAGAGTTTTCTGCCATGGCTTCAATAAGGTCCCATGCTTCCCTCGGTGTCTTGTTCGCCAAGGCTCCTCCACTCGCAGCGTCAATAATACTCCTGTCAGTTGATTGGAGTCCCTCATAGAAGTACCGGATCAACAGTTGTTCACTAATCTGATGCTGTGGGCATCTAGCGCATAACTTGTTGAACCTTTCCCAAAAATTGTACAATGACTCCCCGGAGTACTGCTTGATGCTGCAAATCTCCTTCCTCAAACTTGCAGCCCGGGACGCGGGGAAAAATTTCTCCAAGAATTTCTTTTTCAATTGTGCCCACGTGGTGATACTACCTGCAGGCAGGTAGTATAATCAATCCTTCGCTGCATCCTTGAGAGAGAAGGGGAAAGCTCTCAGTCTTATTTGCTCCTCAGTGACCCCAGGAGATTTCATGCTAGAGCAAACTACTTCGAATTCCTTGACATATTTGTGGGGTTCTTCACCAGAGAGACCATGGAACGAAGGCAGGAGCTGAATCAACCCCGATTTCAGCTCGAAAGAGGTATTTTCAGCCAGAGTTGGGAACGTGATGCACAAGGGCTGATGAGTCAGGTCTGGGGTAGCCAGCTCCCTTAATGTCTGGGTGTTGGCCATGCTAAATTCGTTTTCTACTGATTCGTTTGCAGAAAATAAGTGCCCTTCTTTTCGTCTCTTGGTCTCTTGCCTTCGCTTACGCGCTGCCTTCTCAACCTCAAGATCGTATACCAAGTCATCTGTGCGAGAAGAACGGGGCATAAACTAGCAAAAATACCAAGAAAAAGAAAAATAAAATAAAATAAAATAAAAACTGAATTCAAAAAGAAACAAATAATTCAAACGTCAGTCCCCGGCAACGGCGCCAAAAATTGACAGGTGCCGAACCTGTACAATAATAAATACCTACTCGAGAAAAATACAGATTTTGTATATAGCGGTGAGTAGGGTCGAATCCACAGGGACTGGGGATAATTTATTTCTTCTAGAGTCCAAGGTATGGGGTGTTTTGGATTAAATGCTAACTAAATAATTTAACTGCAGAAAATAATTGATTAAGAGAAATAATTAAGGGAAAACTCTAGCCAAGGGTACACTTCAGAAATGGTTCATGCACTGATCATCGAATCACAGATAATTCCGACATTTATTAATAGATTGGTTATAGTTGTCTCGCACGCGCTAAACAACCAACCCTTCCTTAATTTATCGATAGCTAAGGTACGACCGTTAGCTATTTCTCTAACCCAAAAACAACCCTAGGTACGATCGTAGGATTTAATTCTTAGATTGCATTATTAATTAGAAGAGCCCAATCCTAGCTAACAAACACGCTACGAGGGTTTATTTAAACTAGGTCAAATATTCTCCTGACACAAATCCAATTATGCCAGTTGCTACTGGGATAGAGACAACGAACAATTACGGATTCGATTACCCCTATATAGCAAAATAGTCTATGTGAATAATTAATTATTGCGCACTAATCAATCATACACAAGGCTATAACAATGAAGATCGGAGAACATATGAATATCAATAAATGAAGAAAATAATTAAAAACATTTTAGATCTCACAGTAATGGTGAACCAATTCGTCAGTTGTCCCCTTGACTAGATAGAAGGCTTAGCCACGCCGCATAATTAAATCACCACACGAAATAATGGATTGCAAAAGCATGGCGGTTTTTACTAGAAAGTAAGAAATAAAAGATGTTTTTCCCGTTGGAAAATATTGTCGAACACCTGGCATGTGTCAGAGGCCTGTCAAAAGGAAGACAAAGAAAGAGAAAAAACTGAAGCTAATCTAAAAACTAAAAGCCGCCAGAAGGATTGCCCCCTTTTTCTCCTGTACGTCTCTACTTATATCCGCAAAAAGGAAGTTGACTAAGGCTATATGGTCTCTGGTCCCACCGCCATTGTGAAGCAAGCCAAAGATTCACAAGGAACAAACTTCTCCTCGTATGTTCAAAAGCCCAATTGAAGAAAAGCCTTTGCTTCTTTGTGGGCCCCCCAATTGGCACAAGTCTGCCGAATTCCTTCTTAGCTTTTAAGACTTTGTACGTTCCCTCCTTTTGGTAAATTCCTGCTTCAATCCTGAAATTGATTCCAAATACCAAATATGAGTAAATATCAGCAATTAGCACAATATTTGTCAGGGATAGAAGGGAAAATTAATAATAAAATCACTCACAAATTATACCCTATCATTGGGTTTAAAATGGAATCGAGTTATATGGGTTTGGGACCAATCTTATCCATATATGTTTTGGGACTAATTTGGGCGGGATCACTTTGGGATGGGTTTAGATTGATCCCACCCAATACCCAAATCTATTTTCTACATGTTTTTTTCCTTTAATTTATTTTTTATTTTTTATATAATTTTAATATTTTTGATTTATTAAATTTCTTTTAGTTTTATTAAATAAACATGCAAGTGCTTTATACTCAGGATTATCACCAAAAATTGAATTAACAAATAAAGGAAAAGATAGATATACAATCATGACTATAAAAATTGTTAAAGATAATTTTTGAATCTAAGACTCCGTTTGGATTGGCTATTTTTTCAAAAAATAAGTTTTTCAAATACAATGTTACAGTAATAAAGAATAACTCAAAAAACATCCCATCCATATTAGTATATCAAATAGTTCAAAAAAATTTATAGTAAAAATTTTTCATATACACACTACAATAAAATATTTCAAAAACACCCCCCAAAAATAATTAATCCAAACGAAGCCCTTGCTATTTGAGCCCAATGGGTACCCCAGCATTTTGCAAAATTTTCCATCAATTAATGGGTACAATTGGGATTTGTCCCATTTTAAACCCAATATCAAATTCTAATACCCATCCCGCCCAAAGTCTCAATGGGCATGGGTAACCCATTGAGACTTGGGACAAATTGCCACCTCTAACTAGTCTGGTCTTCTTGTTTAAATTTCACTTCATCTAAATCTAGATCGGCAGATTGAATGACCAGACTCAAGATATTATCAGCTCAAGTCAAGACGTTATTAGCTTGTCTATCTAGTCACGTTAGAAACCAAATTTTATTAGTGTTAAATCTGTCTTCCAATAATCCTGTTATGATTTTTTATCCTAAGCATAACATATTTTGCTACATGTTCGATAACAAATCGGAAACTAATATGCGAATGCAAACATAAACCAGAATTAACTTGTAAATAAAAGCTACTCATCTCAAATTTTTAATTTCATGCTACTCTTCGAACTCCCATAATCTATCTTTCCACTTCCTATCACCCATCTGTGATTATATTTCCAATTCAATCTTTTTCGGATCGTTTATGGGTCCCAATCAAATAATTAAAAGAATTGACGATAAGAAAAGTAAAAGAATATCATTAGTTAGCCTATCGAGTTTGTTTAATCATAAGAAAAGTAAAAGGTTCTTTTGCATCTTAAGCAGATCGCTTTTACCAACGTTGTTTGCAAATGAGATTTCATCTAAAAAGAACAAAAGAGATCTAAAATAGGATAAGACAAAGAAGAAAAAGGCAAGGTAGAGAAAGAGACTTCTAGTACATGTACCTGGATTCTTAACTTTTGAGTTTCCAAGACTTTTGTGCCGGACAAGCCATCCACTTTGGAATTGTTATTTTAATGTTTTAGTCCTTTAAATTTGTTAATTAAATTTTTGACCCCAAAATCTATTTTTTGTAGGGGTCAACCAAGAGCATCATGTATAATATATATATATATATATATATAATATTAAAATTTAAATGGGGTCATTTGACCCCACTTGGAACAACATGGCTCCGTCCTTGCCTATAACTTTAGTAAATCTTAATACTGCACATGTTTCTAGTATGCAAAGAAAGGCATAGGACCATGTGGGTTTTTTAGGGTTTATTGTGTAATTGACGAGACTCTATCATGTATCAAATGTTAATAAAACCAAAACATTCTGTTTTCTGCAAGTATATAAATCATTTATCAAATATAGGAGTATTAGGTGTCGATTCTACAGAAAAAATTGTCGATTATCGATGGTTTTCGGACTCCTTCATTTATTTAGACAATCACAAATGTAAGAGATTAAATCTACACTACAAATATGAAATAAAATAATAAAAATAACAACAGAAAACTCCTAGAATTATGAAATTCCTCACTACTCTTGCAAGTGAAATTATCGGTTAATTGAATATTTTTATCTTGGTTAGTTATAACATAATTTCCTAATGTATGTGAAACATATGCTCGTAGTGAATTAACTATACTTGTTGTTAAGCCATGCCTACTCTTATGGTTATGAAATTAACTATAATCTCATTGCTTCTATGAAATTACATGGAACAAGTCACTAAAGTCACAAAGGTACACCTCTACTCTCGTGAATATACCCCTAGATTCAGCACTTCCTTGAAGTAATGTCAAATTTTAATTCTCATTTTAAACTTAACACTTTAAGATTATCGCAATTAATGGTTAGTTAATTAAGATTAGATAAGCAAAAGTGATAAATAACTTGCTTGAAATAATATAATCAAATAACTAAATGAATATTACAAACAAAGTATAAAAAGTTCATCCATAACTCTAGGTATAAACTTTAGTTAAACATGAAAATAAAACCAAACTTGTATTATAGTCAAACATAGAATTAATACAAGAAACAAAGTGGTAGGAGAGAAGTCACCCTTGTTAGATGAGTTCCAAGCACCTCCATCTTCATCCTCTATCTCATCCAAATTTAGCCAGTACAAGAATGGATGGAAACTATACAACTCCATACTAGACTAATGAGTTAAACCAATGAACAAAGAAAAACTAGTGAAGATTACGTTTTTTGTTGTGACTCTAGCCTTCCAAAGTTATGAAAGATGTTTTCCAAGGCCTCTATTTATAGATGAATCAAGTTCTAATCAATCATGTTAAAGTTGTGCAACTTGTGTTTTAAAATCACCAAAAGATGCTTCTTCAATTTTCTAATGCAATAGACATAACTCTCTTTCTTGGATGTCTATTACACAAAGAATATATCTCGTTAAACCTTATTAGAAAAAAATTCAGTAGAAAAAACAACCCTAGTGAAGGAAAAACATTGAAGTATGCAATGTCTTGGGAAATAAATTTGCTAAATTATTGCTAGAATATTGGATCTATTGTACATCAATTTCATCATTCTTTTGTAGATCATGAGTAAAGAAGAATAAGGTGATATATGTTTCGTCCTATCTCCTTTAATATGTTCTCCTTTTAATTAGACTATGCAAGTCACATTATCTTCACATAATATAATCGAAGGATTTTCTCTTTCATAAGATAACCCACTATTTTTCCAAATATAATGGGTCATTGATTTTAACCAAACATATTCTAGACTAGTCTCATGAATTGCTATTATCTTAGCATGATTCGAAGAAATGGAAACTATTGATTGCATTGTAGATCACCATGAAATAACTGTATTGCCACAAGTAAATAGATATCCAGTTTGAGATTTTAATTTATATGGGTCAAATAAATTCTCAACATCAACATAACCAAGCAATTCATATCGAGATTTATTTGAATAAAATAGACCAAGATAAATTGTTCATTGGAGATAGCAAAAAAATATATTTTATACCATTCCAATATTGTCTTGTAGGAGATAAACTAAATCTTGCTAATAAATTCACTGAAAATGGTATATCTTATATTTTACAATTAGCAATATACATTAGTGCACCAATTACATTGATATATGGTACTTCAGGATCAAAACCCTTTTCATCTTCCTCTTTTGGTCTAAAGAGATCCTTAACCGGATCAAGAAACCTGACGACTACTAGAGTATTCAATGGATGTGTTTTATCCATATAAAACTGCTTTAATATATTGTGTATAAGTGGTTTGGTAGACAAAAATCTCACCATTCAAATGTTCAATTTGTAAATCAATATAAAATTTAGGGAAAATTGTTCAAATGTCCCTCACATTTTGTAAAATAATTTTTTATGTCCTTTACTTTTAAAAGTGTACTTTTATGTCCCTTATAAATTCACATTGATTAATTTTGATCCCTACCTAGGGTTCCGACTAGTTTTTTACCGAAATTCATCACGTGTCTTGCATGTGATTATTTTTTAGGGGGCAAAATTTTCAAATCAAAATTTATATAATCCATCTATAGTCCCTTACATTTTACAAAATGAATTGTTTCGTCTCTCAATTTTACAAAATATATTTTTTTATCCCTCACATTTCATAAAATGAATTTTTTTATCCCTCATTGACCATAGCATGTGTATGAATAGTTTTTTTTAATCCATATATATAACTATTTGATTCCACCTGGACAGTACAATTAACATATAATATATCTCTATTTGATTTCATTTAAACAGACTAATTGTAGTTATACATATACCATTCAATAGATATATGCATGAGTTTAAATCTAACAATTTTTTTAAACCCATATATAGATATAATATTTATTTGATTTCACCATGTAAATCTATTCAATATTTGTAACCTTTTCTATTTTGGTAATAATTCATTTATTGAGTTGTGTGATAAGGTCATCTAATTAATTGGTCCTAACTCGAATTCTATAATCATGTTAACAGATTGCAGTTTAAATTTGAAGTTTTTACTCACCACTTTTAAGACCAACAGTTGAATTTTTTGCCTTGTGATTATCTTAAAATTTGAAAGTGTAAATCATTTACTTCTTTTTGACAAACTTTTCCTTTGTTTATTTTTTCTGTCCAAATTTAACTCGATATAAATACTTGATATTGTTTAGGATTAAATGTCTTTTTGTTTCAATTTTCCAATAAAAGAAAATAAACATGAGTGAAAAATTAACAATTTTTTTAAAATCTATATATATATATCTATTTTAATTTCACCTGAACAGTACGTTTAGGTGAAATCAAATAGAGATATATTACATGCTATTCATATTATTCATGTGAAATTAAATAAATATATATAAGTTTAAAAAAAGTTATTCGTACACATGATCAATGAGGGATGAAAAAAATTATTTGTAAAATATGAGGGATGAAAAAATTCATTTTGTAAAATGTGAGGAACGAAACTGACAAGTGTGGGGTATACATATATCAATTAACTCATCCACAATCAAGTTTTATATTTACAAAATCCTAAATACCCCACACACGATGTTTCGCAAGTATACGAATTGTTTATTGAGCATAGGGGTATTAGGTGTCGATCCTATAGGGAAGATCGCTAATTACCGATGGTTTTCAAACTCCGTTATTATTTAGGCTGTCACAAGTACAAAAAATTATATCTACACTGTAAAAGTAACAAAAATACAATAAAAAACTTCTAGAGGTATGGAATTGCTTATTATTCTTGCAAATTAAGTTATCGGTTAAGTGAATGCTATTATCTTGACTAATTATGACGTAATTTCCTTATGTATGTGAAACCTATTCTCCTAGTGAATCAACTATACTTACAACTAAACCATACCTACTCTCGTGGTTATAAATTAACTACAAGTTCATTTCTTCTATGAAATTGCATGAAACAAGTCACTAAAACCACAAAGGTGCACCTCTACTCTTGTGAGTGTACTCCCTAGGTTTATCACTTCCTTGAACTAGTGTTAAATTTCAATTTTCATTGCAAACTTAACACCTTAAAATTATCACAATTAATGGTTGGTTAATCATGATTAGAAAAACAAAAGTGATAAATACCTTACTCAAAATAATATCACCAATTAACTAAGTAAATATCACAAACAAGATATAGAAAGTTCATCCATACTCTAGGCATAAACTTTAATTAAACATGAAGAAAAACAAATCTGAACTTGTATTATAGTTAAACATGAATTTAAATACAAAAGAAAAAGTGAAAGGAGAGAAATCACGCCTGTTACATGAGTTCTAACTCTCCATCTTTGCTCTTCAAATCTTCATCCAAGTCTATCTACAAATACAAGAAGGAAAAGCTACACTAACTATACTATATTACTTTAATTAATGAACTAAGGAAACTCTAGTGAAAGTCTACATTTTTGTAGAGTTTTCTAGCCTTCCAAAGTTGTGAAAATGATTTTCAAAGGCTGCTATTTATAGAGAGATTTAAGCTCAAGGTGAGTTGTTTCTTGGTTGGCAAAGTTGGCTTTTGAACTCACTAAGAGTTGTTCTCCAAGTTTCCACACTTTTCTTAGTCAGATATAGCTGAAATTATGAGTTGTAGATGAGCTGGAAAGGTTGTGTAAATAAAGAATAAGTTGCAGAGCAAGTTGTAGTAGAAAATAAAGAATACGCGACTTGAAAATGCGACCTTAAGTTGCGTATTGCCTACCCACGTTTTCTCCTTTGCAGGTTTGCACTTTCTAGGCAGAATTCATCCTTGCTTTATTTTTAGTCCAATGTTAACTGATATTTTATCAATGTTAGAGGCTGAAATAGCTCTTGTATAAAACATGAAAGTTTTAGCTTTTTGAGTTAGCTTTCCAATGCATTAAGAATCATCCAATTTCAAGCTCTGTGGACCAAGAAATGATCAACCAACGTTGACTGGTCAATCTCCTATTTCAGCTTTCGACAATGAAATTGTACTTCTGTATTTAGACCTTTTTACAAGGAAAAAGACTGAACTAGACTTTGATGTCTTCATACCAAATGTAGATCTATCTCATAGCTTCAAAATGATATAAGACTCACCTCAATCTGATGCATGTAGCTCAAGATATAGCTAAAATATCACAAGGTGTCAAAGCTGAAAAACTTGCATTTCATCCTTTGAATATTTTGCGCTTCATATTCTCTTTTTATCATTTCAAATCATCATTAATCATCTAATTATCTTCTCAATTTATGCCATTTGATTGAATTATTAAACCTACAAAAACATGAAGTTTTCACCATTAAAATCCATAAAAGTGCAATTTTTGTCACTTAAACCATAAAATGCATATTTTCACTAAAATCCTAGTTAATTAGCTATAAAACTAAATAAAACACACTAAAACTAACTAATAAAATACACTTAAAACACCTAAAATATGCACTTATCAAACTCTCCCACACTTGATCCCTTGCTTGTCCTCAAGCAATTAGAAATACAAACCAACAATGATCTAAAATTTTGAAAATAAACATATGTGCACAATTCAACTTCATTTTCTCAAAATAAGGTAAAGAACTATTATGCAATTACTCAACTAAGCTCAAGTACTCATAATATCAAGTAAAAGAGAGTCAATTATACCATAATTTTAACTAACTCAATTCCATTTCTCATCTTTACCCGATTTCACAAGCAAGTCATATGGTCAATAAAAATGCTTCCTAAACTCATGATCGTCTTCTTATTCATATTTAAAGAGGGATTTATTTATATATCACATATATAAATATTACTTAAGTTGTGAAAGTGTCTTTTGACGGGATAATCGACATTTTTAGATGAAAATCGTCGGTTACTCAGCACTTCATATCTTCAAGTCACCTTACATACTCTTAATTCAAGTACCGTTTTACACGAAAGTCGACATTCGTAGATGAAAACTCCTAATTACTAAGTACAAAAACCATTGGAGTAGAATAACTCTTATTCTCTTTTTTTTCTTTTTTTCTCCTTTTTTTTCTTCTTTTTCTCTTTTTTTTAAAGTAAAGATAATAATTAGTTCCTCAAAAGAATACTCATGAGAAGAGTGTTACACTTATTGACCATATATTATCACTTAACTATGTAAAATCAAGTAAAGAGAAGAAATTTCACTAAATTTGCAAAATGTAGGCATAATTTTCTCCACTTTACAAGATATACTTTCCTATAAATGTACAAATTATAATCACATAATAGTCATTTCCAAGTTAATTGAAAAAAGAAATTTTCAAGTCACATATCTTTATCTCAAAGTAAAAGAAATTTGATTTACTAATGATATGGAACTTATTGCCCTTTGGATAAATTGAATATTTTGAAACTTTTTGGGCAAATTTATAAATGTGGACAAGATTTGGAAAAATTTTGACAGAGTTTCCCCTTATAAATGAACTAAACTCCTTGCCAACAAACCCAATTTTGAAAAATTTCTAAGCACAATAATATTTCCGAGCACAAGTCCAATATTTGCAATCAGCAAGTCAATCACATACAATGTATACAATCTTAATTCCCCCCCTCCCCCGCACTTAATATGCAAATTGTCCTTAATGTGTAAAAAGAGAAACTAAGAAAAAAAAAATAATACTCCCCTAATATAGCGATTGAAGTGTGCAAATATGAAACTTCACAATCCATCGTTCGTGTATCTTCAAAACCTCCTGAATTCCATTGGAATCTATTAGCTATACAACCTAAAATGCAAAATAGCAAATAAACTAGGTAAGGGTCAAGGATGCAAAAAGTGACAAAAGCATGAAGAACATTTTGTAAATAACTCTTTGCCAAAATCTCTCAGATCATCACAACACATTTTCCAAACTTTATGTGCATTTTGACGTGCGCGGGGTATACATATACAATAAAATCATCCACAATCAAGTTTTACATTTATAAACTCCTAAATACCCCACACGCAATTTATCGCAAATATACGAATCATGAGCGAGTATAGGGTATTAAGGGTCGATCCCACAGGGAAGATTGTAATTACCGGTGTTTTTGGAACTCCTTTATTATCTAGACTACCATAAACATAAAAGTAATGAAAATTAGCACTAGAAAACTCCTAGAGATATGGAATTCCTTACTACTCTTGCAAATGAGATTACCGGTTAAGTGAATGCTATTATCTTGGCTAGTTATGATGTAATTTCGTAATGTATGTGAAACCTACTCTCGTAGTGAATCAGCTATACTTGTAGCTAAGTTATGCCTACTCTCGTGGTTATGAAATTAACTACAAACTCATTCTTTCTATGAAATTATATGAAACAAGTCACTTAAGTCACAAAGGTGCACCTCTACTTTCGTGAGTGTACTCTCTAGGTTTATCACTTCCTTGAACTAGTGTTAAATTCCAATTTTCATTACAAACTTAACACCTTTAGATAATCACAACTAATGGCCGGTTTATCATGATTAGAAAAGCAAAAGTGATAAATAATTTGTTCAAAATAATATCACCAAATAACCAAGTAAACATCACTAACAAGATATTGAAAGTTCAACCATAACTCTAGGCATAAACTTTAACTAAACATGAAAACAAGATCCAAACTTGTACTATAGTTAAACATGAATTTAAATACAAAAGAGAAAGTAATAGGAGAGGAGTCACCCTTGTCACATGAGCTTCAAACTCTCCATCTTTGCTCCTTCAATCTTCATCCAAATCTAACTACAAATAAAAGAAGGAAAAACTACACTAACTATACTATACTAGCCTAACTAATGAACTAAGGAAACTCTAGTGAAAGCTACATTTTTTGTGAGTTTTTCTAGCCTTCCAAAGTTCTTAAAAATGTCCTCCAAGGCTGCTATTTATAGAGGAATTCAAGCTCAAGGTGAGTTGTTAAAGTTGATGTAATTGCTTCTTGGAAACACCAAAAGATGCTTCTTGAATTCTCTATACTTGCTTGCTCAGTTCCAGCCAGATTCCTTACAGAAAAGTGGTCAAAAAGGTTGTGTGAAAAGAACACAAGTTGCAAAGCAAGTTGCAGAGTCGAAATTAAGGATCCGAGGGCAAGATCCGAGGTCGGATCGCTCAAAATAGCCCTCGGATCCCTTTTCTTCATTTTTTTCTTCACTGCTCATTAGGATCCGAGGCCTGTAATATATGGATCCGAGCTCGGATCCACCCCTCAGATGTAGCCTCTGATAGTAGAAGTCTATCCGAGGTCGGGTCTATACAGATCCGAACTTGGATTTACTTGCTCTATTTTTTTGTCCAAATTTAACTGATATTTTGTTAATGATAGAGGCTGGACTAGCTATTGTGTAAAACATGAAAGTTGTAACTCTTTGAGTTAGCTTTCCAATGCATCAAGAATCATCCAATTTGGAACTCTGTGGACTAACAAATGACTAAAATACCCTCGACTGGTCGGAACCTTATTTCAGCTTCGACCATAGAAAATGTACTTCTGTATTTCAACATTTTGACAATGCAAACAACTGAACTGGATTTTGATGTTTTCATACCAAATGTAGATCTATCTTTTAGCTTCAAAATGGTATAAGAATCACCTCAATCCAATGGTTGTAGCTCAAGATATAGTCAAAATACCACAAGATGTCAAAGCTGGAAAACCTTTCTTCTTTTGTTCTTGATTGCATTTCCTCTTTTGCACTTCATATCTTCTTTTTATCACTTTAAACCATCATCAATCATCCAATTATCTTTTCAAATCACTCCAATTGATGATTGAATCATTAAACCTACAAAAACATGAAGTTTTTACCATAAAAATCCATAGAAATGCAATTTTTATCACTTAAACCACAAAATGCATTTTTCACTAGAATCTTAGTTAATTAGCTATAAAAGTAAATAAAAACACCAAAACTAACTAATAAAACATACTTAAAACATGTAAACTATGCACTTATCACATTTAACACAATTTATCACCCTCTTTACCTAGAATATGAAATATATGCACGTTTCCTTCTCTAGGTAATTATAGCTTCACCATATGATGACAAAATTAGGAGCAAAACTCAATCTAAAAACAAACATTATGCACATGTTCGATTTTACCCCTAAAATATCACCAAAATTGCTAAAATCTTCACATATTCAAAATTCATCGTTCAATCATACTCTATATGAAGATTAAGGAATCAAATCATCAAATCATCTAAAATGTCACCGTATAATGAATTTATACATGTAAGCATCATAAGCAAGTCACATTTTAGCAATTTGAGCCATTCAATCATGCTTAATAACATTCCAAGACCAATCACCACATTGATCATAAAATAGGAATATGCATAAAATAAAACATTGTATAGATCATCACATTCCCACATTTGATCATCTAAACATAACATGCTTAAAAATGTTAAATAAGTATAATGAAACTTATATACATCAACAAATAACATCACAAATTCACCATTCAAAGTGTATCATTAAACTTAAAAGATATGCAACAGGTGAAGTTGAAAATACCAAAGTTAAATTCAAGAAATTTACCTCAAGTTGGTAGTGAGCTATGGTGGTGCAAATAATGCAAAAAGTCTATAAAAATCACCCAATTTGACTTCCAATTGATGGATTTAGAAATGAAGAACCCTAACCTTCAATTGATTTTTGATATGTTTTATGTGAATTTCAATTAGTTAAAAAGGCTCTATGAAGGTCAAATGATGTTTGGTTGATAATTTCTTGTAAGAAAATGGTGTATGAGAGAAGATTGGTGAAATATGTATAAGTGTGTGTGAGAAAACATAAGGTGAAGCAAGAAGAGGAAAAAGAAAATGAACCTGCGTTGTCTTTTAAATTGGTCCCAAATACGTGAGTTGAATATGCGGCCTTGAGGTTGCATTTTGGAACTCGCGTTTTCAGTTGAAAAATCATAGGATTGAATACGCGGACTAATGAAAACATGACTTTGAGTCGCGTTTTGGTAGCTGCATTTTCTATTGAAATGTTGCAAAACATAAAAAACGAGATATGTAGAACACACAACTTGTAGTCGCGTTTTTCTGGGCACCGCATTTTTTTTTTTTGCAAATTTTGCAGAAATATTAACTTTTCAAAATTATACATGGTACCCCAATTACTCAAAATGTATTTTAGATCATTCTTTGCCAAAATATTCAATGTACGCATATGTAAAATAATCAAAACGTGCATTTTAACCCTCTTTAATAAATTAAAAATAACTTTTACTCAAATCAAAGAGTAGAGTTCCTTGATCGAATGTCGCCCTTTTCACCTCATTTGGTCACCTTTACTTCTATTTCCTACATCTACAAAAGAAAAACAACAAGATCATGCAAACACATAATTTAAATATAAAATCACATAAAATTAACATAAATAACAAAAATATTGGGTTGTCTCCCAACAAGCGCTTTTGTTTATAGTCGTTGGCTTGACTATTTTACCTCATTTTTCAAGGAGACTTTGTTAATAAGTAATCCACCATTTTAAGTCGTGGTGGATCATTAAAAGGTGACTTTACGACAAAAGTCACGTAATCAAATGATAAAAGAGATGGAAGTGATTTACCTATCTCAAGTGTTTCATAGCTATTACTTTGAATGTGTGTCACTTGAGTACTCATCAAAGGAATGTCCATATGGCTTTCTTGGGCTATAATACCTTTAAAACCTATATTCTCAATACATTCTCCAAGAGGAGTGAAAAATGAGTCGTTAAGGCTCACCTCTTTAGATTCAAGATTTTCAAGATTAGCTCCAAAGGTACTATCATGTGAAATGGACATTTTCTCATTGAAACACAATTGAGATTCATCATTTTCATCAAAATGCAATCCACTTTCACTAGCAACATGCTCACCATTCATGATAGGATCATAGTGCATATCATTAAAAGAAATTACTTCACACAACTTATGCAATTGGTCTTGTATTCTACCAAAGTGAGAAGTTAATTCATCTAACATTTTCTCAATCCTAGCAAAACGGTCGGCGGTTGCATTAGCTAGTCTTTCTAAAGCTAACTCCTAAGATGATTTAGAATCATTAGCTAATGGTTCACTCTCTAATTTCCAAGGTAAAGATGCATTAGCTAACTTTTTTACTGCTAATTCCCAAAAAGGTTTAGATTCACATTGGACACATTCGAATTGTAAATTATATAAGTGAGGAGAAACACTATTAACACATTGATTATCCCAACCAGAAGCATACGAATTTCCCCAATTAGGACCATATTGATCAAAATAAGGATTGCAATGTCCAAATTCATCAAAATAATCCAGATTTTGTGCTTGCCTACATGTATGAGTAGCATGATAACCGCCACACAAGTCACAAATCATATTATTAAAATTAAAAGAATCAACATTTCTCTTTTGTTCAAGCATATCTGAAATGGTGTCCAATTGAATTTTTAACATTATAACATCAAATTTAGCTTTTGAGCACCTTAAACCATCTTCAAATGACATACCTTCGATAATTTCATGGTTACCTCTATTCAAGGAGCTTTGCATGTAGTAACCATTTGCTACTGAATTTCCATTTCTCATGCATTGTCTGCCCATATTTTCTACTCTTCTTAAGCCCCTAAACATGTTTTCAAAATAATTCAAAAAATATGTTTAATCAAGAAGAATAGATGACTCTAAACATACAAAAAATATAAACAAAGATTCAAAAAGGCACTAAACTTGACAAGACACGTGACCTAACAAAAACACCAAAAACACGAAAAATTATATAAATTAATAAAGTTGTTCTTAGCACCGATATTGACAAATCTTCCTTGAGAATGACGCCAAAAACTTGACGAATGCGGGGTATACATATATCAATTAGTTCATCTACAATCAAATTTTACATTTATAAAATCCTAAATACCCTACACACGATTTTTCGTAAGTATACGAATCGTTTATTGAGTATAGGGGTATTAGGTGTTGATCCCACAGGGAAGATTGTCAATTACCGATGATTTTCAAACTCTTTTATTATTTAGACTATCACAAGTACAAGGAATTAGATCTACACTATAAAAGTAACAAAAATACAATAAAAAGCTCCTAGAGGTAAGGAATTGCTTACTATTCTTGCAAAAAAAGTTACTGGTTAAGTGAATGCTATTATCTTGAATAGTTATGGCATAATTTCCTCATGTATGTGAAACCTACTCTCATAGTGAATCAACTATACTTGTAGCTAAACCATACCTACTCTCGTGGTTATGAAATTAACTACAAGTTCATTTCTTCTATAAAATTACATGAAACATGTCATTTAAGCCACATAGGTGCTCCTCTACTTTCGTGAATGAACTCCATAGGTTTATTACTTCCTTGAACTAGTGTTAAATTCTAATTTTCATTATAAACTTAACACTTTTAGATTATAACAATTAATGGTCGGTTAATCATGATTAGAAAAATAAAAGTGATAAATAACTTGCTCAAAATAATATCACCAAATAATCAAGTAAACATCACTAACAAGATATAGAAAGTTCATCCATACTCTAGACATAAACTTTAGCAACACATGTTAAAACATAAAGCCAAATTTGTATTATAACTAAATATGAAATCCAATACAAGAGAGAAAGTAATAGAAGAGATATCACTCTTGTCACATGAGATCAACCTCTCCATCTTTGCTCCTTAATTTTCATCCAAATCTAACTACAAATATAAGAAGGAAAAACTACACTAACTGTACTATACTAATGAACTAAGAAAAACTAGTGAAATTACATTTTTGTGAAGTTTCTCTAGCCTTCCAAAGTTGTGAAAATGGTCTCCAAAGGCTATATTTATAGAGAGATTCAAGTTCAAGGTGAGTTCTTTTTTGGTTGGCAAAGTTGGCTTTTAAACTCACCAAGAGTTATTCTCCAAGTTTTCACACCCTTCTTGATCAGATATAGCCGAAATTATGAGTTGTGGATGAGCTGGAAAGGTTATGTGAACAAAGAACAAGTTGCAAAGCAAGTTCCAGCAGAAAATGAAGAATACATGACTTGAAAACGGGACCTTAGGTCACGTATTACCTACCCATGTTTTCTCTTTTGCAGGTTTGCATTTTCTGGGCAGAATTCATCCTTGCTCTGTTTTTGGTCCAACTGCAACTGATATTTTCTCTATGTTAGAGGCTGAACTAACTCTTCTGTAAAGCATCAAAGTTGTAACCCTTTGCGTTAGTTTTTCAATGCATCAAGAATCATCCAATTTAGAGCTCTTTGCACCAATAAATGACCAAAATATCCTCGACTTGTCAATCTTCTGTTTCAGCTTTTGACAATGAAATTGCACTTCTGTATTTCGACTTGTTGACAAGAAAAACGATTCAACTGGATTTTGATGTCTTCATACCAAATGTAGATCTATCTCATAGCTTCAAAATGTATAAGAATCACCTCAATCCAATGCGTGTAACTCAAGATATAGCCAAAATATCACAAGATATCAAAGCTGAAAAACTTGCATTTCATCCTTTGAGTATTTTGCACTTCATATTCTCTTTTTATCACTTCAAATCATTAATAATCATCTAATTATTTTCTCAATTCATGCCATTTGATAATTGAATCATTAAATCTACAAAAACATGAAGTTTTCACCATTAAAATCCATAGAAATTCAATTTTGACCACTTAAACCATAAAATGTATATTTTTACTAAAATCCTAGTTAATTAGCTATAAAACTAAATAAAACACACCAAAATTAAGTAATAAAACTGTACTTAAAATACATAAAATATGCACTTATCAGAAATTGTGAAATATGAGGGACAAAAAATTGATTTTGTTAAATGTGAGGGACTATAGATAAGATAATGTTAATTTTGATTTCACAATTTTACCCTTCAAAAATGATCATGTGCAAGGCACGTGGTGGATTCCGATAAAAAAACCAGCTGAAAATCTAGATAGGAACCAAATTTGACCAATATGAATTTGTAAGGGATGTAAAAGTATACTTTAAAAGTGAAGGACAAAAAAAGTTATTTTGCAAAATGTGAGGGACGTTTTAAACGATTTTTCCTAAAATTTAGTCTTTCCAAAATCCTTGATTTCAAATTCTTTTTTTGCAAATATTTAACAGCCTTTTGGAACTCTTCAGGAATTCCAATCAAATTAAGATCATCAACACATACTACAATAATTACAAAATTTGACCTATTTTTCTTTATAAAAACATATGAAGATATTGGGTCATTGGTATAACTTTCTTTAATTAAACATTCACCGAGATGGTCATATTACATAGGTCCAGATTGTTTAAACTCATATAAAGACTTTTACAATTTAATAGAATAAATATCTTTAAAATTTGATTTATGTGCTTTAGGCATGTTGAATCCTTTAGAAATTTTCTTGTAAATATCATTATCAAGATTTCCATATAAATAAGTAATAACTATATCCATTAAACACATATCTAGTTGTTCATGCACTGCTAACTCACAAGATATTCCAAATGTGATCACATCCACTATAGGTGAATACAACATATCTAAATATGATCGCATCCACTACAAGTGAATATGTATCGTCATAATCAAATTCAAGTCTTTGTGAAAATCCTTGGACTACAAGTCTTACTTTATATCTCATAATTTTATTTATTTTTATTTATAGCCCACTAGCTTTGCACCTTTTGGGTATTTTGGACTATAGGTCCAAAGACTTTTTATTGTGCCAATGAATTCAATGCTGATAGAATCGTATCTTTCCCTTTTGGCCAATCATTTCTATGTCGACATTCATCAATCAATATATTTTCATGATCCTCATTTTCTTCCATGATATCAAGTGCTATGCTATATGTACAAATATTTATTTATATTCGTTTAGATTCCCACTTAAAATTTTTTATGATTTCATTCTCTTCAGGAGTAAACTTTGTTGACTCTTTAGGAAGTTGAATTTTGTCATGATATTTATTTAATTTTTAGAGATATTTGAAATCAAAATGTCTATTTAGGTAGACCAACCTTAAATTTATTTGTAGCACTTGTATATATCTTTCAGGGACATCAATTTTAATCAAATTATTTCCTGCAAGAATATTTGCTTTAATAATTCTTCTGGAGTCAATATATTTGACAATTGATTTGCAATTTTGTGCAAATGAATAATCTTTTGAACTTTCAGTTCACATTATTTTGTATAAGGATTAAGAAAATCCAATAATATTTTTTAAGTGATGTCCTTTTTTGACCGATCATTTCTTCCCCCTAATGTTGGGAATTGTAGTTCATCAGTAAATTATTCAATAAATAGATCACCCATCAAATTTCTGTTTAATTGTAAACAATGATTTATACCCGACATAGATTTTCAAATTTCTGTTAGAACCACATATAATATAAAGGGGTATATATGAGCATTTATTAGCTCTTAAATCATGTAAATTCTCACTTTTTGTCAAATCATAAATCTATTGAAATCAGTAAACTACTAGTTTACAATGAGTGATGATTTTGAATTAGTTATGAACCAAATGAGAATGAAGATAATTATATCGATAACCCTTTCTCACTCGAATGGTTATTGTGATATAACCAACATTTGTCTCACTTGATTTCTAAACATGATATTTATTATTGTCTCATTAATTCCTTGATTTGATGTTCATTTTGGTGGATATCTTTAAAATTTAATAAATTCTTCGAGACTTGGGAGAGAGTAATGCTTCATTTATGACAAATTTTTTTTCCTTCAAGGAGAAATACTGCGGTGGCTCTTCCGGAGTTTTCAATCAATTTTAGGACTACAACTTATGAATTCCAATAAGAAAAACATCTTTTATTTTTAAGTATAGTATGCATAGTAACAGTATTAATGAGACATATATCATCATCACTATAATTCTTGTGAGACAAATATCATCACCATAATCCTTTGATCCTAAATATTTGGTATCCATTTCTTCAAGAAGAAAATATAAGTATTACTATTATAAATCAAATCGATCATCATACACGTTTAGAGTGTTTAAAGAAATTGACTATGTCAAGATGTTTTATAATTTTGGTTGGTAAAATATATTTCGGGACATTTATTTTCAAGATGTTTATTTTCTTCTCCTTATCATTCTCATTCCACTTCACGTGGTAATTTTTTATCTACCATGATGAGATACATCTTTATTAAAACCATAGTCATGACCATAACCATAATTAACAAGTTGAATTTTAGTCGAATTCATTTTTTAGAATGGACTAGAGCTAGTTGGTTGGCTTTCATTGTTGTGTTCATTTACAATAAGCACAAAATACTTCTCAAATTTTTCTCTCGACATTGTTGCTACAGGAGCATTTTCAAAGAATCAAGTGTGGATAATATTTTTTTTAACATATTTCATGAGTAATATTTTCTTTACACAATTTTAACTGAGAAATAATTCTGAACATTACAGAATTATGTTCTTGCAACCGTAGGTAAATTTACCATACTAAGCTTTTGAAAGAACAACCATCTTCAGGCAGTTGAATCTTTTTCTTTAATTATTTCAAAGGACAAGTGGATTCTCAAGCATAATTGATTTTCTACAATAGTGTCTCCAGAACTCGTTGCATCAAAATGTATTTTAACATCTAATATCCATAATAAATAATTCTCCCGATAATAAAGATAAATAAGTAGAATAGAAAAAAAATATTACCTCAAAGATACCAAAAAGTATATGTTTGTGTTTAGTGATTGCTCAGCGGTATGCACTTTTACTCAAAAGGAGAGTTTAAGAATCGAAAATGTGTTGAACAATCATTCGAAGTAGAGATTCGTGCTTCACTTTCGCCCAAGGTAAAAACTCATGTTTCATTTTTACTCAAAAGTAGAGACTTGTACTGATAACATGTTATAAAACGTCGCCAAAACTTTGAGAAAAAATGTAACATGAACCTTTTGGATTTTTTTTCCCATTATTTAATATCACAATTTTTTTCAATTGGCATTCAAATAATCAATTAATCATCATTTTGGGGTTCAAAATGCTAATTTATGTGAGAGAAACTTTTTTTTTCCTTTTAGTTGGAAATGTCTTTTTTATCTTCATCAAACTTATATGTAATGTGGAATGGTTATGGACCGTAGGGCCAAATTAATTTGGTTGTATAAAAGATTAATTTTCAGAATAAACGAAACCTCACAAAAATTGTTTCTTAATCTTTTCATGTTTATAATCACATGTTAATGAAACTTAAACTTGGCATGTGTGAAGCCGAGAACAACATAGATTTAACGTTGATGCCATATATATTAGTCTGTAAAATGCAATAATCAAAGAAAAGGGACCTTAGAAAGGATGAAAAAGCCTGACAGCTATTCTTGATGGATTAAATAAGTGAGAATTGATATCCTTCTTCTTCCAAAACATAGATTAAATTATGCCTAAAAAAACATAGATTTAATTACAAAGGTGTAAATTGGTTCATCATAAATCCGACGCACAACATTAATAAAGTTAAAAACAAAAAATTTTAGTATATATCATAAAGTTCGATAGTAATACATCAGAACTATTGCTCCCAAAACTTATTCAGATTTGCTGCATTATTATACATCTCCTAGTTGTTACTTAACCCTTATTCGAGGGACAATACCATGCCATTTATTTTTTCTTGGATTTGTAAAGTCAAACAGATTGACTTTAAATCCCCTATAGGCACCCAAAAAAAAAATCCCATATGGGCACCAAAAATTTATGTTAAGCATAGCGTGATTTCTTTTCACTTTTCGATTTCCATTTTGTTATACATATTTGCAATTGTATTCAATTGGCATCCAAATTATCACTTAATTATTTTCTTTTTGAGTTCAAAGTTCTTGTTTAGTCAACCACTAGCCGTGGAGGCTAGTGACCAAAGAGTTGAACTTCCGTCTGATAGACAAAGATCAAAGTTGGCTACTACTAGGTTTGGAGCAGCGAGGACTCAGGAAAGGGAAAAAGGGTATAAAAAAAAATAAAGTAGATAATCATGCTTGAGAACTAAATCTCAATTTTGACCCTCTTCAAAGGTGTATGTACTATGTCTTGAAAAAAAATTCGTATGTACTATAGGCATGAATAGAGGCCTTAGATCCATAATATTTTGGTTGCTTTCTGAAGTTTTGTTTGGGTTGCGATGCTTTTGGTAACAATATGCTTTTGAGTGATAAAAGTACTTTAGAAACTTTTGGTGAACACCATTTCATAAAATCAAGAGTAAAGTTTTCAGTGTTAAAAGCATTTTTAACAAAAAATCAAATTTAGTACTTTTGTGTTTTAAAAAATAAAACGTATTTAATCATTTTATCCTATATTATGAATTAAATAAAGATATAAATATATTTAAAAATTTTCAAATTATACATCATTCAATACAATTACTACTATTGAGTTATGTATCCAAACAATATACTTAGAAACATTTAAGCACTTAATAAATGTTTTTATTTAAAAATCTATTGGTGAAGTACTTTTTATTAAACTACGTAACTCCAAATGGACCATTAATATTCTTATCATTCTTATAATCGATATAAATGATTAATTTCCAAAAAACAAAGACTTCATTATTTCTAGTTTTCCATGTGTTCCACATGTTATTGAAACTTGACGAGGACCGCTTGCAATGCTTGAAGACAAGAAGCATTTAAGTATTTCTAAATGGAAAATCAGAGAACTCTGATGCCAAATCAGTTTTGAAACACGTAAAAATTATCTAAGAAAAGGGATCTTAGCAGGGTGAAACAACCTAATAGCAATTCATGATGGAATAAATAAGTGAGAATCGATATCCTTTTCCTCCAGAAGATGACTTGTTCTCTTCTTTTTCATGCAAATGCACAAATCACTTTCTATTCCTAAAATGAAATTATTTATAAGTTTTAACTCTTGTACCAGCTCGAATTATGATACTTTTAATGCATAGAAGCCTTTCTATAAAAACTTCATCATTATCTTTGATGACAGTACTTGCACAAATTGCTTTCAATGATACGAGGGCAGGGAAAAAAGTACTAAACTAATGCGTATTTTTAGTTACTAAAACAATCCACAAAAGACGAAGTAATGCTTTGCTTAATTAAACCAAATGTTTAAGAATCCAGGATGATTAGCCATGAATGGACGAACATAACCAATTGATATAGTAACCTCTAGAGGTAGGCGCGGGTTGGGTACCCGCCCCATTCATCATTTGGCTGACCTGACTCGTATCTTGCGGGTCAGTCATTTTCTAACCCTTACCCGCCCCGAATATCAGCGGGTATAGGGTATCCGCTGAGATAGAGTCGGATCAGCGGGTACTCGTCCCGCCCTGTTTATCATTTAATTTTTTTTAAAAAAATGATTTATATCAATTTAATTTTATATTTTACACATTCATCTAAGATTTAATAATTTTTTTTTCTAAAAAAAAGTTTCCCACCAAGAAACAAGTATATGAAGAGAATATAAGATAAAGGAAAAAAATTCAAAAAATTCAAAATCAATAAAAATTTGAAATAAGTAGCACAATTTTTAATAAATATGTTCCACATTAATTAAACTTTTTTCTATAAAATATAAGATCATGGCCTTTATAAATGAATCTTGTAAATAAACTATAGTCTCTCATATTTGTAATGCAATTTGTTCAATAAAATTACTTATTTAGTTCTAACTTATTATTTTATAGTGTGTGTATAAAAATAAAAATAAAAAATATATATATGCGGGGCGGATCGGGTACCCGCGGGTTTTTAATTATGTGACCCTAATCCGCCGCGCATCTTAGCGGATACCCGACCCTCTTTTGACCCGATCAAATAATAAAAATCGGATATCCTAATTTTCGGATCGGATCAGATCGAATATGACGAGTTTTCGGGTTAACGGATAATTTTGCCCACCCCTAGTAACCTCATACTACCAAAACGTGAATTGGAATTAAATGCAAAAACATCTTAGATAACTACTGAAGTAAAAGTACCCAAACAAAGATTTTGTTCAATATGTTTAAGATTCTATCTGGTTGTTATCTTGTACTGTCATTGAGCGAGACTCAATGCTGGTCCAAATTATTGTGGAAACAGGATCACTTCTAACTGAGAAAGAACATTCTAAGCAATTAAACTAGTTGGAAATTGTGAAAACAATCTTAATTAATCAGTTAAAAATCTGGTTAAAAAAGAAGCTATTGAATAAAAATGGTCTAAGCTAAGCCAATGGGAAATATAAACATTAATCCGGAAAATTTAAGGAAATTTGGCAGACAAGTTTTGGGCCAAGTTTGTTTTTTACAAGTATTTTAATAACTTTAACTACAGTAACTTCAAAAAACTCCTCAAAAATTTTAAATTATGCACTTCAAAATACCCAAAAATTTACACACTTCAAAACTTTTCCTACAACTTCTATAGTAAACTATAGTAAAGTTTTAGACAAACACCCAAAACACTCATTTGCCAAACGGGCATTCGTGAAAGTTTATAAAATCAATTTTGTTGGCAAGAAATAGAACGAAATAAATACCTTCATTTTATGAGAGAGTAGGAGATTTGCTAATAGTTGACGAGTGTAACTTTTCTAATGAGATAGCAATACAGTTGATCAGTGCAAATATTTCTTGCTTCTATGGATAAAGTATTCATTTGGAGCCATCTTTAATACATTGGCATATAGTCATTCCAATCTATTTCCCTTGCATCCTGGGAAAAGTGGGCATGAATGAATGTGAGTTTGATATTGTGATTGCACATTCTCACCTCTATCTTGTAGACATTAGTTGCAAGACCTGGAGAGGATTGTTTTGCAGTTGTTTTACCAACGTAGGTCATTGGTTTCACTTCTAAAATTTTTCTTCTTCATGAAAAAATAAATTTGAACAGCCACATATCTCGTTCACGTCAACTACCATTTAATCCTCACTTCCTTCTTCTATTGTATAAGCCTCAGATTCCACAGATGTAACTGTAAAAGTCTCAGATCCCCGAACTTCAGTTTCCATAGACTTGATCATAGAATACTCGTATTTCAAGATCTCAGTTTCTAAATGAGGAACAAAAATCTTAGAATCCTTTGTGGGGGATGATAATGCCATTAATGCAACGATAACAGATCTCATGCTCGGCCTTGATTCAGGTTTTTTATGCGTGCAAAGTTTGGCTAGCTGAAACATCTGCAATTAACCGAATAGTTTTCTTTAAGAAACTAAAGACAGTTGCAAGAGGACAAGTGCTCAAGTCGTCATGTACTACTTTTTACCTTGCTGACTGATTCGATTGGGTAATTATCCCCAAGTCTCGGGTCAACTAGTTTGCGGAGATCATCATTTATATCCGGCAGTATGGGAACTTGATCAAACTGTCATATGAGCAACAAAATTATTAGATCCTCAGAAACTGAAATTTACAAGCCAACAAATAGCCACTAAGTAAATTTAAAGTCTTGGAAGCTATCCGAATTTCTGAAGAGTTTACGGATACAAATGTGAAAATCTCTCAAAACAAGGGCTAATTGATTGAAATATTGATGCTTCCCAAAATTAGCCGTCAAATGTGGTTCTTGAGCTGGGTGGTATAATTGTATGCCCGTCGCTCCTACATGGCGCGACGGGCAGCAAAATTTTTTTTTTTAAAGTTCTTCTGGCCGTCGCGCCATGTTGGAGCGACGGTCAGAGGTGTCAGAAATTTCTGACCATCGCTCCAACATGGCGCGACGGTCGGGAATTTATTTTTTTTTTAAAATCCTCTGACCGTCGGTCCAACGTGGCGCGACGGTCAGAAATGTTTTTTTTAAAAAAAAATCCTCTTCCTCAGTAAAAAAAGAAAATTTTTTGTTAGGGTTACACTTACGGTAAGGGTTAGGGTTAGGGTTTACGTTACAGATAATTTAGAATTTGTTTTAATAAAAAATCCTTCAACTCAGTGATTTAGAAATGTTTTTTTTTAAATCTTTGTCCAATTCATTTGGAAATTTCTCAAAAATTTTTCTGTAAAAATTATTTAAAATGAAAAGTTTTAAAACAATGCATTTAGTTTGACAAAATTTTAAAAACAAGTATTTTAAAGGAGATTAGATTTAAAAATTTTGATCCATTTGTTAAAGGATTTAGGGAATTCTTAAAGAATTAATGTTTACCATTTTATCAAGTTTAAGTTATATAACATGCGTAACTGTTATGATTTGTTAAATTTAAAAAATAATTTAATAATATGATTTAAATTGAAGTGATTGCGTAATGGATGAAAGTATTGCTTAATATTATTATGATTTGTTAATTTTAACTTTATTATGTATCATGCACACAGAATGTTAAAGGAACCGTAATTGTATAAAAAAATGAAAAATTATAATATGAATTACGATTTATATATTTGAATTTTCATATAAAATGTAATGGTATAAAAATATTAATAACATATTTGTAGAAATGAAGAATTTTTTGCGTTTCATTATTTGATATACGATAATTAGTTTTAATAATTTAATCTATTAAAATAGCTATAAAACGACTAGTATTTATTTGTTTTGTAGGTACTATCGTATAGGGACCCTTCTATCCATCTTCTGACAAAAAATTATCTGTAACGTAAACCCTAACCCTAACCCTTACCGTAAGTGTAACCCTAACAAAAAATTTTCTTTTTTTACTGAGGAAGAGGATTTTTTTTTAAAAAAAAACATTTCTGACCGTCGCGCCACGTTGGACCAACGGTCAGAGGATTTAAAAAAATAAATAAATTCCCGACCGTCGCGCCATGTTGGAGCGACGGTCAGAAATTTCTGACACCTCTGACCGTCGCTCCAACATGGCGCGACGGCCAGAAGAACTTTAAAAAAAAAATTTTTGCTGCCCGTCGCGCCATGTAGGAGCGACGGGTATGTGGAGCGACGGACATACAATTATACCACCCAGCTCAAGAACCACATTTGACGGCTAATTTTGGGAAGCATCAATATTTCAATCAATTAGCCCAAAACAAGAGGGCAGGTATCATTTAATTTGTACTTATCGTATAAGTCGTATGTAGTTTAGCACAGAATCTTACTTTTTTTTATAGGTAAAATACCAAAGAATTCCCTGTGATTTGGTAAATATTCAATTTAATTCCTTCTAATTTGGAAACCTACACTATAATTCCCTGTCATATTGACTAAATTGAAGATTGGACAGAAAGCATCCAATCTAACGGTTGTGTGTGAAATGTCAATATTGCCCATACTATATGTAAGATGCTTTTCATTCAATTTTCAATTTAGTCAAAATCACAGGAAGTTATAGTGTAATTTTTCAAATTAGAGGGAGTTAAATTGAATATTCGACCAACCGTAGGGAGTTCATTTATATAGGGGTAATATTGACATTTCATATATAACCATTAGATTAGATGCTTTGCGTCCCATTTTCAAATTAGTTGAAATCACAGGGAGTTATAGTATAGGTTTCTAAACTAGAGGGAGTTAAGTTAAACATTTAGTAAATCACAAGGAGTTTTTTGGTATTTTACCCTTTTTTTTTTAATATCTAACTTTGGTGCATATGGCAATCGAATTTGCCTCCTTATGCATATAAACTTACCAAACCAACAAGACCCTTAGTATCAGTAGTAGAGCATCCATCAACTACAGCTGCCTTAGCCGAAATTAGTTCATAAAGCATAACACCAAAGGCGTAGACATCAACTTTAGGAGAAACAGTACCACAATTGGCATACCTGCACAAAACTAGAATGAAGGCCGTTATTGCTTCATGCCATGTACAGCACATAAAACCAGCAAGAATTCCATCCATGAAAAGTGACTGGCTTGCTCTAGAGAGAAAAAAAAGGGGGGGCTTATTGTTTCTCTACGTGAAAAGCATCATAGAGAACAAAAAGCCAATATAAGTATTAAAAATGCAAAGATCAGACTGGCAGGACTGGTGCAAAAGTTGTATCTTGACATATTAAAAAATCTATACAAGGAAGCTGGAACCCTTTCACTTTTGATGTCTAACAATTTAAATATGGCTTGAATCTGATATATATAGCATCATTTTCATATCGACAATTAGCAAGTAATGGTTATAATCAATCCATTAAAAAGAAAATAAACAAAAAAGTTTTGCTGCTACCAAGCCATACTTTTAATTACTTTTCTGAGTAAAAGCAAAATGTATGAGCCCAAAACAGAGACTTATGTTCTGCACATAATGGAACATTGCATACACTTCCCCTTAATTGTCCATAACTTGAAAAAGTGGATCCGAGGGCTGCCTGTCTAGAGCATCATAAGGAGAGAACATATGAATTTCAAGATTCTTTTGTTATGGCATTAATAAGAACGAGTTTTTTTTTTTTTTTTTACAGTCCTCCAAACCAAGTCAATTTCGGTCATGGAAACTAAAGGCACAAGCAGCAAGGGACCAACCCAAAGAAAAGGAGACTTTTGTGCCAAAAATTTCTCCAGCTTGACGAATGAGTTTAATTGAGAATTTCAAACCCAACAAATTATCTATCAGATCAGGCCCAAGCTATCCCAAGTCCCAAGTAGACACTTTAAACAGTTTCCTACTTCCAGTATTTTTAGCACATTTACTTGAAGGACTAGGACTCTTCTAGTTAGACAATAATGGAGAAGTTTGTTTTTATTTATGTGCCTTGGTGATTTAACATAGGAAACTAGTTCATGTCATTAAATATAATCAACTAGTGGCAGACACGGAGCTAATTGTGATGTTTTGCAAAGATAACATTAGTTGTCAGGTTTGGACTGATAACAATTGTCCTAAGGAATGGTTCCTTACGTTTACTACTATATCATTCTGGAATCAGAACTATTTACTTCACGAAGTTTCTAAAGGCAGATTCTATAATCCTAGACATATAGATTGCAGTCCTGCTAGACTTTTAATTGATGCTTTATTTGAAGCAAGGAAACACGTCTATGAATGGTTATGTGCAGGAACTCCCTGAGTTGTTTATCAAAATAAAGTTCTTGAAGGTCCTCAGAAGAGGAATACTGTATTTAAAGCTAATTTGAAGGATGAAATGAGGAACAAGTTACAGAAAAAAGTTTATATTGCACAAAGTGGGTTTTGGGCAAGTGTTGATGCTGGCCTGCAATTGGGACATCACAAATTCTCTGTGTTCGTCTGACTAGATATATATAGTCATCAGAATTAGAGCACATAATGGACTTCATATTTCTGTGTTCGTCTGACTAGCTTATAAATATACTCCAAGCCTTGTTCTCTTCCTTCACATCAGGAAAGAACAAGGAATACATGCACACATCTCCGGGAGCTGACAAAACCTTGAAACGATACTACATTTGGGGAATGACTAACACAAAGAAAGAAGTCAAAACTTTCTCATTCTCCTTAGCACTGGAAATTCCCGGGAAGAGTAGAACAAACAAGAGAAGACGTGAATTGACAAACAGTTACCTTGTTCACTATAGGCTTTGATGACTCTTCTGAAGAAGGGAACTCATAGGATAAGGAAACACCAGAGATAGATTTAACAGGGTGAAATATGTTCAGTTTGCAATCTAGCATAATATACGCCAAACTTGGTTAAAATTATCTAGAAATTGATGGATCAAGGAATTTCAACTCGAAAAAGAAATTATCTGCAAGCATTTATGTAACAGATTTCACTACAAATTCTTTGCAAAACCTAATATTGACATAGCAATGACACAGTTACGTTAACAGTAGTACTAAATTAACTAATCAAAACTTACTCTGGTGCCATGTAGCCAAAGGTACCCACAAGATGTGATTGCAAAGATGAACCTCCGACCTCAACCAATTTTGCTAAACCAAAATCTGCAACCTGCAAAACAAACAATTTAAGCCAAAAATTTGGAGATTCTTTACATGATTCATCATACAACGAGGACCAGGTGATACTACCTTGGCACGAAAATCTTTATCTATCAAAATGTTTACTGATTTAATGTCACGGTGGATGTAGGCAGGAATAGTATGCTCATGAATGTACTCAAGACCTCTTGCTGAATCCACTGCAATCTGCACCCTACTTGACCATGACAGTGTGTCGCTCCCTAGAACAATCCAAATATCTTAAGAAACACTCACACTGCTAAGAAGAATTACTGTCTCTGCACAACCATGCTTCAAACCTTTGATTCCAATATGGAACGCTAGAAAAATTTAAAAAAAAAACTGATGATGTATTCCAAAAATTGTGAGTAACAAGATGGACGGGTAAAAGGAACTGAATGAGTTTATAAAGATGTAGAATAATAACTATAGATTGACATTAGTGGTCCCTAAGTTTTTGTATCAGTTCCTCGTTGATCCTCATGCTTTGATTTTGAAACTTGTTTAATTTCTTATGTTTATTAGGTTGTGCCATGAGAAAAAAAAGAAGGTGATTTTGTCAGTAAGAAACACTAAACACCTAAAACATCTTACTTGTATCTCAAGATGCAGGTACTAATTTGAGTACAAATCCAGCTCATAAAGAATGCATCAACCACAATGAAATGCGGCAATGTGAATAAAGGCAGATTATGCTTGTAACTCTAATGTGACGTACAGTTTATTTTAGGGTAAATTATATTTTACCCCCCTGTGGTTTACCCTTTTTTTTACATAACCCCCCTATGGTTTCAAAAGCTATACATAACCCCCTCATGGTTTGGATTAAAGTGTCAAAGTAACGGAAATAGTCACTCCGGAACTTCTAAAAATGTCGAAATTACCCTTATAAATACATGACACATTAACCCCCTATGATTTTTATATTTTACCATATAACCCCCTTATGGTTTAATACTTTACCATATAACCCCATTATGATTTTCAAAATATACACATAACCCCCCTCGGTTAATACATAAATTTCAACCTTACATAAGGGTATTTTTGACATTTTAGGTGACGCCGTTACGAGTGACTATTTCCGTTATTTTGACACTTTAATCCAAACCATAAGGGGGTTATGTATAGCTTTTGAAACCATAAGGGGGTTATGTGAAAAAACGCTAAACCACAAGGGGATAAAGTGAAATTTGCCCTTTATTTTATGATATTCACGTATAGTGAATGACCTAAAAAAATGCATGGATGTTTACAGATGAAATAAGATGACAAAACATTAAGGAAAAATTTGTAAATATGACAGACTTTTTGTCATAGGAAATGATGCCAGTCAGACAAATTGATTCAATGACAAAACAAGAGATACATTCCCACCTAACCCCTGCCCATTCCCTTCCCCCTTCTTGTCCCTTCAATCAGAAACTTTTCAAGACTTGTGCACTTGGGATAGATCCGGCTTGGCAAAGGCCTGCCTTGGGGTTTTGCTACTCCATAGAAAAATAGTGCAACTATGAAAGTGCATGTATGAAAATAGGAGAAACACAGAGCCAACCATGCAGCCTACTTAACAAGTCCTTGGGAATTCTTGCATAATAATCACCGTGTCAGAATTAGCTAGAATGGTGGCAATTATCTTTAAACAATGATCATGACTCCAAATACGAATTGCTAGCTTACCTGATCCTCGAAGATGCTGGCTCAAGTTTCCATTGTCAATGTACTCATATACAAGAAAAAGGGAACCCTTCACACAATATCCAATTAAGCGCACCTGTTTTTCTCCCAAATGATTAGTATCAAATGCCAAAAGCACCAATAGTATCAGCTTATATTGAAAAGACAAATAAAAAATAGCACATGTCTAAGGTATGACCTTACAACAAAGTTCTAATTTCTTAAGTCCATTATTAACAGAAGGATATGATAATACTAAATGAGTTTTAGCAGCATTGTGTGTATAGTTGTTTGTCTAAATAAAACTTCCTGAAAGTTGATAATGCTTGTCTAAGCACTCACTATTTTATGTGTAATATTATAATTATTAATGTAATGCAAACAGAATAGCTACCAGAAGGTAATAATAGGTGAATTGCATTACACATTGAATGCAAGACAATCAAGAAAATAGCTTAAGGAGGCAGTTGTGGAAAATGCTTTAATCTTTGGGTTGGATAAAATAATTTTAATTTGTGCGGTAAAAGTTTTCTGTTAAGTCAAAATTTGTTGACTAAGGGATACACATTGAATAGATTTGTTCGAATACCATGATTACAAGACTGCAGTAAGGTCTGATGTCTTAGCGTTATAGACATATATACTAGGTTTAATTATAAAGAGAAAACCTACGAATCATAATAATTAACTAAATCATCAGGCTCATTGAAGTGTGATCGTGAGCTTTTTCTGCTTTCACTCTTGTTTGCATGTGTGTTTATATCAACCATAAGCAACAGAACCACTGCTGTATAATTTAGCAAACATTTAGACCAACAGTCGTGGGTATTTTCCTAGTTAGAATGAGCTAATTGTGACTAGGAAAATACACAAAACTCTTGATCAAAATTTGCTTAAAGTCCACAGCAGTACTTCTACTGCTTATGATTTATTAACAGAAAATAAGCGCATAACTGAATTTGCAGAGAATTGTTTGCCTTCTTCATTAAAGTTCATGATGGAAAAGAAATCCATTAGATGCATGCGTTTAAATGCAGTGTCTCTGGAAAATGCTGAAGGCGGAGAAAACATATGGTATTGAAGTCTTTCAAATCGAGAATAGACGGGATGTTAAAATAAATACTACATGAGTGAAAGTGGTATAATTTCTGCACGTAAAAATAAGAAAATCAACAGCTAAGTAAAAACACATCCAAGAAGCATAAGATTGTTTATTACCAGGTTCTGATGATGTACATGTGTTAAAACCCTAAGTTCAGCAACAAATTCTCTTTTTGCTTTCAAGTCCATTTTCTTGATTGCTGCTTTCTGCACCAGAGTTGGGTGTTAGGAAAAATATAATACATGCAGCTATCATAAAGAAACCTAAAATAAGAAAACAAAACCAACTTTTTTTTGGCACATGTACAACAATGGACAAAAATAAGGCAAGGGTTACCAGAAATAGGTATATGAGATGTTAAATTGCGTACCACAGACAATAAAATGCTATAAAAGGGTAGCAATTCAGTAATTCAGAGACATGTTGAATGTAATTCGAGAATTCTCTAAATTACGTGACAAAGCTACTCAAGTATGAACCAAAAAAACATATGGATCCTTGTTCGCATCAATCATGAAAAAAAAAGTTTAGTCCTGAAGTAGAATTTCATGGTGCTCATATTACCAGTTTAAACCCTAACATTCTTTCTTTATTTTTTTTCTTATCGCAACGGTAACATTCCTATAATCTAATCTATTCTAATTGGGGTGGAGAGGGAAGCCAATGAGAGTAAAAACTCTATCGGAAAAAGTCATAGAAGACAGTCACATATAGTGGCAATTTGATGGGAGGCAAGGGTCTAACATTCTTTCTTTACATGTTGCAGTAAATTTATGCAAAATTTAGACAGTTAAAAAGCGTCATAATCAACGACCACGTTACAACAGAATATCTTGTCAGTAACTTCTCACAGCCAATCTAGGATGACTTAAGGTAAAACACTATATAGGCCACAACCTATCTTAAGGCTCAGCTAATGTATCTATTAGGCCACTTTTAAAAGAGAAGAAAATCATGTAATGCGTCTTGCTTGCTTATTCTTCTATAAACATTGGAGACATAAAACAAAGAAGCAAAAAAAAAAAAATGTTTTGCTTCACGGCAGCAGGGCGGGGATGATTGATCTATCAATGGTTCCCAAATAATGTAACATTTTTTGAACGTTTTATAATTCTATATAAACTTCTTGTACATCCTTACAATAGAGATGTGATATTTTGTTATTGTTTATGTGAATCACATATAATTGTGTCTCTGTTGTTAAGTTTTACAAATAGTTCACGTAAAGTTATACCTTGTTCAAAAAATGTTATATCGTTCAGAACGGTTGTTACTGACAATTGTTCATGCCCTTGATTCTTGCTTCGCGGATCATACCTATTTATGGTGTGCTCTCCTCCACCCTACGTGATCCGCCTACTACCTCCCCTCCTCCCTATCAATTGTCCGATTCCAAGGAAAAAAAAACCTGGTTGCTCTCCCAATGCCATCCCCAACTCTGTAGAACTGAATAAACAACACACTAGAAAAGTGTCACAAATAAAAACAACCCAAAGCCAGGTGAACTCCATTCCCACACTAATCTCCTGCCTCCAACAAATCACTATTCCACATCCACCAGCGAGTGGCTGGAACCATATCACCAAGCCACCACTTTCCCCACTTCCCCACTTCCCCACATCTCAACTCCACGCCATCCTAGGCCTCGTTCCATCTAGTCACTCAATTACTGTTCTCGTTCCATTTTTCCCTTAATCAAGTGTTTGCCCTTCGTTGAATGTTTGGACAAAAATCATGCCGCTATTATGTGGTGTTTTCCAATCTTGCAAGGCTTAAAACTAACAAGAAAACCAAGGAACACAAAGGTGTTTTACCCTAATTATTTATGCTAATGGTGGATAGGGCAACTCATAAGGCATCTGCTAGCAAATGCTGATTCCAAGTTAGAAATTGTCACTGATCATCATTGACCTTACCTAGTTAAGGAGTTCAACCTCCATATTGTTGAAACTAGCTGCTCACTGATCACTACCACACGACCTTTCTTTAAAGCTTGTCAATTGTCAAACTAGAAGATATGAACTGAGTGCCATTTCATGAATAAAGAACAAAAAAATATTGTAACAACTAGGGCTGTGGGTGTGAATTTTAGGGAAATAAGGCATCACTAAATTCAGCATGATGTGGCTGATACAAAAGAAGCTAGCCCTTTCAGTTGGAAGTCAAGGAGATAGGATCTCAGCCTGTCTTCTACTAAAAAGATATGTATCAGAAAGAAATCCTGAATTCTTTAAATAAACAAAAGTTCATGTCAAGGAATCAAAAGCTCCACCATTAGTCTCTTTTAGAGATAGAGTGGTTTGCATGGGTCTGACTTCTACTGTCCTATGTGCATGATAACAAAAATTTGAAGGCAAAGAAAAATAAATTGCAAAAAAATAAAAAGGCAAACTGGTGCGAAAAGAAGATCTGATTTCATACTCTACCCTTTTTTTTTATTGTGATATAATCAACTTGCTTTTATGGGGAAATCAAATGAACATAACCAGATTATCCTCCAGGGGAGCTTCAAGGGAACCTGTCCATCCATCATTTGCCAAATTCAAGGTGGCTCATTCCCCATACAGCTTACCATTCAAGGTCAAGTGAAAATCTTACTCTGATTCAGTAACCAAGGAATTTTAACTAAGAAAGAACAAGAATATGTGCAAGCAATTTCATCTTTCCTTATGCTGCTTTATAGAGAAAGAGATCAACAAACCTCGCCCCTAAGCTCAGCATAATAAACAGAGCCAAAGCCGCCTTGGCCTATCTTATTCGCCAAACTGAAATCTTTAGTAGATATTGCAAGCTCTTCATACCAGAACTCAAAAGATCTCTCAACAACTACTCCAGCAAGGCTTGGAGAAGCCCTTTTAGCAACATCAATAGACTCTGGAGCTTTAGCTGCAGTATCTTCAGGGTTTCAACCAACAAAGAGAAGAAGAGGATCAATGGAGTCATACAACCAGCATAGAGGGAATGTTGTACAGGAAAGAAACAATAAAAACACGCACATGCTTCTGAATTGGTGAACATAATTCAATAACTGTACACATTTCATTCTGTTGAATTTAAATAATAAGAATTACATGCTCCCCATTTTTATGTAGCAAATGTAAAAGACTATTGAAACTAATTCAGCAGAATGAATATCTTATCATGGGAATAAAATATAAGATATAACTACGGTATATCATCCTGACCTCAAAAAGAAAATTAGATGTCACTTGCATCAGATAACTGTTGCCAAAATCGTCTGGCCCTATTCAATATAGGATCGTGACATGCAAATGGAAAATAAAGAAATAAAAGCTGTAACAAATTACACAACATCCATGCGAGGTCTCCGTGGACAGACTACGAAGTTCCATCATGGTTGCAAGCTCCACAGTTCGGCTAGAATTACTTCTGGCTTTAGCAGATTAAATCATAGAAGCCCAGAATAGTAATCTCTCTACTTGAGATAATTTGATGGAATAATTCTAAGAACTATGTTATCATTTTGCAGAAAGAAATCTTTGCAGCAGGGTGGAAAGACTTATCACACTTGAACCTCTCTGTGAGAATAGAAAATTCTCCAAAAAAGTAACTTTACTAAAATGACAATTCTAGGCAGAACTACAGCTGTAAGGGGAGTGGGCAATTTCCTATATAACTTTACAATTGACCTAGAATTTAGAGTTTTCTAGTATAATGCTCTTGTTACACTCCTTTAAGTCTGTTAGCTTGGATTTCCCCTTCTAAAAGATATAATATTAAGTTAATCATAAGACTATCAAAGAAAAATAAGCAAAGCTCAACAAATAAATGGAGAATTCAGGCTTACCAGCTCATTCTTTCATAACAAGCCTTAGAGTTTCTTAATTGACTTTAGTTTACTTCATTAATTCCAAGAGAAAAACAATAATGATGGAATAATCTTCAGGGCATTTCCCTCGTTTTACAATCAGTTTCTCATTTCTCAACGTTTCCATTACCATAACACTTCTAATATTAATTAAGTTCATTTGCTGGAGTTTAAGAACACTAACATATCATGAGAGTTAGTATTCTTTTCTGAAGCGGATTGCATGTGGTTCAGGTGTCTTTTCTGTTAAATCTGCTTTGAAGAATCTTTAGGTAGAAAAGTGAAATGGCATTCATTAATTTGGGGAAAAGGTTTTGTTCCCAAGTACGCCTTTATTCTGTGGTTGATGATACAGCAAAAGTTGATGACTAAAGATAGGCTTATCAAGTGGGGTGTGAGTGTGACTGATATACTTCCTAGATATGTGTTTGTGATCAAGAGGATGAATCCGTTAAACATCTATTTTTCAAGTGTTCCTTCTCCAGGCGTGTGTGGGACAAAGTGCCAAGATTGTGCTTGCTATATAAGGGGTCCTTGTCCTGGGAACAAGAATTAGATTGGTGGTGTCATCATAGTGGTTCAGACTCCTTTGCTGCTAAAGATCAGAAGACTGTCTTTAGTTGTCACTGTCTGGCATCTTTGGCAGGAAAGGAATAGAAGGGTCTTCCAACATGTTGCTGCAAGCACTGGACAAGTTCTTAGAGCTATCACTAGAGGGGCCCAATGGTGGTTGTTTCATGGTCTAAAACTCCTCGACCTCGAGGGCATTGGCAGTTGTGAATGGAGTGTCTGATGTAATAGTTACAGTAGTAGCTATAGATAGACAAACTTGTGTATAGTGTTGATCACTGGAGTATCTCAGATGTAGTGGGAGTTCTTTCTCCATTGTACAGCAGAATTGCATATCAATAAAATAGTTTTTTTTCCCCAAAAAAAAATTTTCATGAGAGTTGTTAAGCACGCCTATATGGATTCGAGCCTAAAACACTTCAGGAATCAGGACAGCGTGATCTTTCTATTTTAGAGAAAAATAAGATTTACCATCAAACGACAACCACATCCATTTTGCAGAGTCAACATAATTTTGAACTCTCAATAGCTACTCAAAGAACACTTCGGAAGATGATTTCCAAACCTCAACCCCTGTGATCTGAATGATGCACTTTAAACATGATCTCAATGCCTTCCAACATTTAGGTCAAGAGAGAGACATATGGATTGAATCTGAACTATTATTTAAGCCTATTGGCCCTCAGAAAGTATAGCTCATCAGAGATCTTAATGGTTATATTTCCACTCAATGGAGCACAGAGGTAACCGTATGCTATCAGGTCTGAGGTTCATAACCAACATGCCACTATCTCCTTGAATTAAATCAGAACCGTATAAAATATTAGCATTCCCCTCTTTTACTGCAATCTTGCTATTCTAATATGTTCCACTAAGGTGAGTGCAAACTTTTGTTGCAACAACAACAGATGTTCATCTATAGGCCTTCATAGGCAAATTCTCTTCCCTTGATTTCAAATCACGAAAAATTCCTCTGCTTCTACTTCAAGTTTGGGGTATAAGTACTAGCTTATTTTTTATATGGGGAAATCCAGGTTGAAATAGGTCCCAAGCTACCCTTCATACTTCCATGAGCAACTTCCAGAGGGCACCATCAGAATCAATCACAAATACATCAATAATTTCAAAAAGCATCCTAAATCTGCAAATGTAAAGCTCAACAATCATATTAAATATGTGTGTCCAAAACCAAGGAAAATACATAATCTTAGAGAGAGAGAGAGAGAGAACTACCAGAAGCAGCTCGGTTGAATTGATCTTTGGGTGATATTTTGTGTGCCTTCCTCTTTCTGTAAAACACAAGGTACAAGCAAGCTGCAAAAAACAACACTCCAAGCGCTGCAAGAGATATCCCAGCAATAGCTCCACCTGACAATAAGGTTGCAAAAGACAAGCTTTAGTAGAATGCAAAGATTCCAATGTCAATCTTCAAGTACATCCAGTAATTGGGAATCAAGAAAGCTAATATTGAACCAATATGAGAAGATTCATTGAACCACTTCTACAACAAAATAGGGAAATAATATATTGAAACTGATGTAACCTTATAAATAGTTGCTAATTAGGAAGTTAAAAAATTGTAAGAAATACTTGACCATAGCAGGGCTTGGAAGTTCTTTGAGCCACGAAAAGACTCATGCATATTGTTAAAAAATTGTAAGAAAATTATGAGGGATGAAAATTCTTTGAGCCAGGAAAAGTGGCAAACGTGGGGGAAGACTACAGCAAGTTGTCTGGAAGCTAACCATCAGTTGACTATTCTGCAGCCATCAGTTGACTTGGAAGTGAAAATTCCAAGTCGTTAATTGATTCTGACGGTAGCGAAGATTGGAGGATGCCAACTATAGCATGGAGCATATCATGTGACATATAATTGCAAAACAAGGGTAGAAGCTAGTGCTCTAATAATCGCCCCAAACTGTGCCTCTAGTTACTAGTCCAATCGTTCAACACTCCAGGTTTTATTTGGGCAAATCATGTGAAGTCCATCGAATTTTTGGAACTTTTCCAGATTTTTTTATAGCGCTAATTCCAATAAACACCCTCAAAAAATTACATTCTTTTGTCACCTTGATCCCATGAAGGTTGAGTAGTACCAATCCACCCTCTATAGCATTAATTAAGTGCAATCTAATTTGTGATGTGCACCTCATTCGATTCTGTGAAGGGACCAAACTATCCTCATAAGGATTAGTAATTGACATGGGTAGAATATTATGTAAATAAAATAACTAACTGCCCAATATATGAAGTGACCTCGCTAGCTGCCCAGAATCCTGTGAAGTACTATTATTGGTGGTTGATTGGTGTGAGGAAAAAGCATTTTTGGGGTCAAAAATTGTGGGGTCAAAAACATACCTCCCGCTCCCGTTTGGTGAGATCTGCTCTTTCAACTCTAATGTTATCTTCTTCTTTTTTTTCTTTTTTTTTTTTTGTACTTTTCCCCCTTTGTTAAGCCACATCAACTTTGGCAGTTAAAAAATGTCAAATTTCTTACCTTGCCCTATTTATATTTTTTCCCATTCTTTTTCTCACGTCACAATTAGCTTCCCCATTTTCTGGGCTGTAGTTTTTTCTTTTCTTTTTGTGGTGGGAAAATTGAGCATTAGGTTGCCAAACTATTTCACTTCTATGTGAACAAAAATAATCTTTTTTTTTTTTTTGTCTGCAATCACTCTTTTTAGATAAAGCAACTTCAATGTGTTGATTTTGCTTCAACAATGCTATACATTTTTGTCAAGCGTAGTTGTGCGCACTATTTGGAGGTCCAACATGTATAGCCAGCATATCTTTCTTATTCCAACTATTGAAACCTCCAGCAGTAAAAGAATCTCCCCCTCCCTTTTTCCAAAATTATGTGGAAATAAATAACAGCATAAGCAAAAAAAATAAAGCATCGTTACTTGTACTGTATTCCAACCAATTTTCATATTCATTAAACCAAGTAGGACAAAATCGACAAGATACATTTCCAATTCTTTTTGTTGGAATGTTATGATGACGAGGTTGACGAGGCCCTTTCAATAAATATGCTCTTCGTACTTTATCTTGATCAATTGGGTTATATTCAGAAATCTTAATACGTAAATCCGGATCTGAGGGAAGATCAGCCAAATTAACTGGAGCTCTTGATTTTTTAAAAATATTTTGTGAACCACTAGCAACTCGATCTTCTATAGTTTCTTTTTAAGAAATTTACACATAACCTATTATCAATAAAAATTATTAAAAAAAACTTAATTTAGTATTATAACATGAATTTCAGCATCTAATTCAACATGTAGAGGTTGAGGGGTTGAGTACAAATATATAGCCCATTTAAAAAAATGAAAAAATATGAATAAAGCTAATTTAAGCTTCACTTTTGAGGTCCAATGTGTACCTGCCAATGCATATAATAATAGTCAAAATCCATAATTTAGAAGAATTTTCAATATTCTATTCTACTTGAAAGAGAATGTAAAGTATAATAATGAAAGCAATCACTACTTGTTCATTATTTTATTGCTCCTAATCCATGTCTAAATTAATCAAATTCCAACTCATATTCTAATATGCCCAATGATCCTTAGTCAAAATTCAATCTAGCCATCCCTAAAATTGATAAACAAATCCATATTTAATCATATAGACATATAGTTTTGCAATATCTAATTGAAAAAGTAAATACCAAAAAAATAATTTACACAAAAAAGGAAAAAATAACGCAACCAAATAAAAGGAAGTGAACAAGGGATGAACCCAACCAAAAAAAATTTTTTTTTTTTTAGAAAAGGGCAAAGGAATGAACGTTTCCATTAGTTGAATGCAGAATACGTCTCCAAGGAGATTTTTTCCACAAGAATACCTTGATTTTCCACGGCGGACCGGGACTTCCATTGACCAGTGGACTTGCAGTCGTCGGACGCAATAGATGGTCAAGTTTTCTACGCAAATTAATCATGTTGGTTTACTGGTCTTCTTGTTCAAATTTCACTTCATCTAAATCTAGACCGACGGGGAGATTGAATGACCAGACTCAAGATATTGCATGACCAAACAACCTTATCTTCTCAAGTCAAGACCTAGTCACGTTAGAAACCAAATTTTATTAGTGTTAAATCTGTCTTCCAATAATCCTGTTATGATTTTTTATCCTAAGCATAACATATTTTGCTACATGTTCGATAACAAATCGGAAACTAATATGCGAATGCAAACATAAACCAGAATTAACTTGTAAATAAAAGCTACTCATCTCAAATTTTTAATTTCATGCTAGTCTTCGAACTCCCATAATCTATCTCTCCACTTCCTATCACCCATCTGTGATTATATTTCCAATTCAATCTTTTTCGGATCGTTAATGGGTCCCAATCAAATAATTAAAAGAATTGACGATAAGAAAAGTAAAAGAATATCATTAGTTAGCCTATCGAGTTTGTTTAATCATAAGAAAAGTAAAAGGTTCTTTTGCATCTTAAGCAGATCGCTTTTACCAACGTTGTTTGCAAATGAGATTTCATCTAAAAAGAACAAAAGAGATCTAAAATAGGATAAGACAAGAAGAAAAAGTGAAGGTGGAGAAAGAGACTTCTAGTACATGTACTTGGATTCTTAACTTTTGAGTTTCCAAGACTTTTGTGCCGGACAAGTAGGGGTAGCAATCGGGTCGGGGTCGGGTTGACGGATCGGGTTGAGACCCAAGTATAACAAAAAATCCTTTGACCCGAATTTGACCCGTCAATCCGAAACGGGTCAGGATACCTGACACGAATCCGAAAATTTCGGGTTGGCGGGTCGACCCGAAATGACCCAAAACTTAATTTTAATTTATCACTATAATTTTTAATAAAATCAATTTCTCACAAAATTAATTACATCATCAAGTAATAAAAATTTAAATAAATAATTTCAAACCAAATCTAAAATAAATTAAATACCGTAAAAGTGTTTTATCCCAAACCAAATATAAAATAAATTAAAACAGCATAAAAGTAAAAAATAACATAATATATTATTTGTCCAAATATAATAATTTCAACTTCACACAAGTTAAATAAATTCATTTAGGATTAAGTAATTAATGCCTTTGAAAAAAAAGAATCATTTAGTTTAGTTAGATAAAATAATTTTTATATTTATTAAATTATTTTTAATTCGTAAACGGGTCACATCGGGTCATATCAGGTCACCACGGGTTGACCCGAAATTGACCTGTTTTCTTTTCGGGTTCATCGGGGTCGATTTTAGTCCTTTAAATTTGTTAATTAAATTTTTGACCCCAAAATCTATTTTTTGTAGGGGTCAACCAACAGCATCAAGTATAATATATATATATATATATATACATATATATATATATATATAATTTTAAAATTTAAATGGGGTCATTTGACCACTCGGAACAACTGGCTCCGTCCTTGCCTATAACTTTGGTAAATCTTAGGGTTAATTTCACTTTGTCCCCCCAAATTTTGGACGATTACCTACTTTAGTGCCTAAACTTCAAAATGGGACACTTAAGTCCCTAAAACTAATAAACTGGGATACTTAAGTCCCTACACTTATAAAATGAGACACTTAAATCCCTAAACCCTTATAAAATGGAACACTTCAACTACCGTGGCATTCATGATTCTGTTAATAATTTTTTTTAATTAGGAGGTATTTATAAATTTAGGGACTTAAGTGTCTCATTTTGAAGTTTAAGAACTAAAGTGGGTAATCGTCCAAAATTTGGGGGGACAAAGTGGAATTAACCCTAAATCTTAATACTGCTCATGTTTCTAGTATGCAAAAGAAAGGCATTAGGACCATGTGGGTTTTTTAGGGTTTATTGTGTAATTGACGAGACTCTATCATGTATCAAATTTTAATAAAACCAAAACACTCTGTTTTCTGCAAGTATATAAATCGTTTATCGAATATAGGGGAATTAGATGTCGATTCCACAGGAAAAATTGTCGATTATCGATGGTTTTCAGACTCCTTCATTTATTTAGACAATCACAAATGTAAGAGATTAAATCTACACTACAAATATGAAATAAAATAATAAAAATAACAATAGAAAATTCCTAGAGTTATGAAATTCCTCACTACTCTTGCAAGTGAAATTATCGATTAATTGAAAATTTTTATCTTGGTTAGTTATGGCATAATTTCCTAATGTATGTGAAACCTATGCTCGAAGTGAATCAATTATACTTGTTGCTAAGCCATGCCTACTCTTATGGTTATGAAATTAACTACAATCTCATTTTTTCTATGAAATTACATGGAACAAGTCACTAAAGCCACAAAGGTACACCTCTACTCTCGTGAATATACCCCTAGATTCAGCACTTCCTTTAAGTAATGTCAAATTCCAATTCTTATTGTAAACTTAACACTTTAAGATTATAGCAATTAATGGCTAGTTAATTAAGATTAGATAAGTAAAAGTGATAAATAACTTGCTTGAAATAATATCATCAAATAACTAAATGAATATTACAAACAAAATAAAGAAAGTTCATCCATAACTCTAGGTATAAACTTTAGTTAAACATGAAAATAAAACCAAACTTGTATTATAGTCAAACATAAAAATTATACAAGAAACAAAGTGGTAGGAGAGAAGTCACCCTTGTCATATGAGTTCCAAGCATCTTCATCCTCTATCTCATCCAAATTTACCTAGTACAAGAATGGATGGAAACTATACAACTATATACTAGACTAATGAATTAAACCAATGAACAAAGAAAAACTAGTGAAGATTACGTTTTTTGTTGCGACTCTCGCCTTCCAAAGTTATGAAAGATGTTCTCCAAGGCCCCTATTTATAGATGAATCAAGTTCTAATCAATCATGCTAAAGTTGTGCAACTTGTGTTTTGAAATCAACAAAAGATGCCTCTTCAATTTTCTAATGTAATAGACATTTACAATTATTATTTCATAACACTCTTTCTTGGATGTCTATTACATAAAGAATATATCTCGTTAAAATCTTATTAGAAAAAAATCCAGTAGAAAAAACAACCCTAGTGAAGGAAAAACATTGAAGTATGCAATGTCTTGGGAAATAAATTTGCTAGATTATTGCTAGATTGGATCTATTGTACATCAATTTCATCATTCTTTTGTCGATCATGAGTAAAGAAGAATAAGGTGAAATATGTTTCGTCTTATCTCATTTAATATATTCTCCTTTTAATTAGACTATGCAAGTCACATTATCTTCACATAATATAATCGAAGGATTTTCTTTTTCATAGGATAACCCACTAGTTTTTCAAATATAATGGGTCATTGATTTTAACCAAACATATTCTCGACTAGTCTCATGAATTGTTATTATCTTAGCATGATTCGAAGAAATGGAAGCTATTGATTGTTTTGTAGATCACCATGAAATAACTATATTGCCACATGTAAATAGATATCCAGTTTGAGATTTTATTTTATATGGGTCAAATAAATTCTCAACATCAACATAACCAAGCAATTCATATAGAGATTTATTTGGATAAAATAGACCAAGATCAATTGTTCATTGGAGATAGCAAAAAAATATATTTTATACCATTTCAATATTGTCTTGTAGGAGAGAAACTAAATCTTGCTAATAAATTCACTCAAAATGATATATCTTATATTTTACAATTAGCAATATACATTAGTGCACCAATTACACTGAGATATGATATTTCAGGATCAAAACCCTTTTCATCTTCCTCTTTTGGTCTAAAGAGATCCTTAACTGGATCAAAAAACCAGACGACTACTAGAGTTCTCAGTGGATGTGTTTTATCTATATAAAATTGCTTTAATATATTCTGTGTATAAGTAGTTTGGTAGACAAAAATATCACCTTTCAAATGTTCAATTTGTAAATCAAGATAAAATTTAGGGAAGATCGTTCAAATGTCCCTCACATTTTGTAAAATAATTTTTTTCATCCTTTACTTTTAAAAGTGTACTTTTACATCCCTTATAAATTCACATTGATCAAATTTGATCCTTACCTAGGTTTCCAACTAGTTTTTGGTTGGAATTGATCACGTGTCTTGCATGTGATTACTTTTTAGGGGCAAAATTGTCAAATCAAAATTTACATAATCCATCTATAGTCCTTTATATTTTACAAAATGAATTGTTTCGTCCCTCGATTTTACAAAATAAATTTTTTTTATCCCTCACATTTCATAAAATGAATTTTTATATCCCTTATTGACCATGTGTATGAATAGTTTTTTGAATCCATGTATGTATCTATTTGATTCCACCGGAACAGGACGATTAGCATATAATATATCTCTATTTGATTTCATTTAAACAGACTAATTGTAGACGTATATATAACATTCAATAGATATATGCATGAGTTTAAATCTAACAAAAATTTTTTTAAACCCATATATATATAATATTTATTTGATTTCACCATGTAAATATATTCAATATTTGTAACCTTCTCTATTTTGGTAATAATTCATTTATTGAGTTGTGTAATAAGGCCATCTAATTAATTGGTCCTAACTCGAATTCTATAGTCATGTTAATAAATTGCAGTTTAAATTTGAAATTTTACTCGCAACTTTTAAGACCAGCAGTTGAATTTTTTGCCTTGTGATTATCTTAAATTTGAAAGTGTAAATCATTTACTTCTTTTTGACATACTTTTCCTATGTTTATTTTTTTGTCCAAATTTAACTCGATATAAATACTTGATAATGTTTAGGATTAAATGTCTTTTGTTTCAATTTTCAAGTAAAAGAAAATGAACATGAGTGAAAAACTAACAATTTTTTTAAAATCTCTATATATATCTATTTTAATTTCACCTGAACAGTACATTTAGGCAAAATCAAATAGAGATATATTACATACTATTCATATTGTTCAGGTGAAATTAAATAAATATATATAAGTTTAAAAAAAGTTATTTGTACACATGATCAATGAAGGATGAAAAAATTATTTTGTAAAATATGAGGGATGAAAAAATTTATTTTGTGAAATGTGAGGGACAAAACTGACAAATGCGTGGTATACATATATCAATTAGCTCATCTACAATCAAGTTTTATATTTATAAAATCTTAAAAATCACACATAATTTTTCGCAAGTATACGAATTGTTTATTGAGCATAAGGGTATTAGGTGTCGATCCCGCAGGGAAGATTGTTAATTACCAATGGTTTTCAAACTCTTTTATTATTTAGACTACCACAAGTACAAGAAATTAGATCTACACTAAAAAAGTAACAAAAATACAATAAAAAACTCCTAGAGGTATGGAATTACTTATTATTCTTGCAAATTAAGTTATCGGTTAAGTGAATGCTTTTATCTTGACTAATTGTGGCGTAATTTCCTCATGTATGTGAAACCTATTCTTGTAGTGAATCAACTATACTTACAACTAAACCATACCTATTCTCGTGGTTATAAATTAACTACAAGTTTATTTCTTCTATGAAATTACATAAAACAAGTCACTAAAGCCACAAAGGTGCACCTGTTAAATTCCAATTTTCATTGCAAACTTAACACCTTAAGATTATCACAATTAATTGCCGATTAATCATGATTAGAAAAATAAAAGTGATAAAATAACTTGCTCAAAATAATATCACCAATTAACCAAGTAAATATCACAAACAAGATATAGAAAGTTCATCCATATTCTAGGCATAAACTTTAACTAAACATGAAGAAAAACAAATCCAAACTTGTATTATAGTTAAACATGAATTTAAATACAAAAGAAAAAGTGAAAGGAGAGAAATCACGCCTGTTACTTGAGCTCTAACTCTCTATCTTTACTTTTCAAATCTTCATCCAAGTCTATCTACAAATACAAGAAGGAAAAACTACACTAACTATGCTATATTACTCTAACTAATGAACTAAGGAAACTTTAGCAAAAGTCTACATTTTTATCGAGTTTCTCTAACCTTCCAAAGTTGTGAAAATGGTTTCCAAAGGCTGCTATTTATAGAGAGATTCAAGCTTAAGGTGAGTTGTTTCTTGGTTGGAAAAGTTGGCTTTTGAACTCACCAAGAAATGTTCTCCAAGTTTTCACACTCTTCTTAGTCAGATATAGCTGAAATTATGAGTTGTAGATGAGCTGGAAAGGTTGTGTGAACAAAAAACAAGTTTCAAAGTAAGTTGTAGCAGAAAATGAAGAATACGCAACTTGAAAACGCGACCTTAAGTTGCATATTGCCTACCCATGTTTTCTCCTTTGTAGGTTTGCACTTTCTGGGTAGAATTCATCCTTGCTCTATTTTTTGTCCAATTTAAACTGATATTTTATCAATGTTAGAGGCTGAAATAGATCTTGTATAAAACATGAAAGTTATAGCTCTTTGAGTTAGCTTACCAATGTATTAAGAATCATCCAATTTCAAGCTCAGTGGACCAAGAAAAAAACCAAAATAACCTTGACTGGTTAATCTCCTGTTTCAGCTTTCGACAATGAAATTGCACTTTTGTATTTCAACTTTTTTACAAGGAAAAAGACTGAACTAGACTTCGATGTCTTCATACCAAATGTAGATATATCTCATAGCTTCAAAATGATACAAGACTCACCTTAATCCGATGCGTGTAACTCAAAATATAACCAAAATATCACAAGGTGTCAAAGTTGAAAAACTTGCATTTCATCCTTTGAATATTTTGCACTTCATATTCTCTTTTTATGACTTCAAATCATCATTAAGCATGTAATTATCTTCTCAATTCATGCTATTTGATTGAATTATTAAACCTACAAAAATATGACGTTTTCACCATTAAAATCCATAGAAGTGCAATTTTTGTCACTTAAACCATAAAATGCATATTTTCACTAAAATCCTAGTTAATTAGCTATAAAACTAAATAAAAAATATTAAAACTAACTAATAAAACACACTTAAAACAAGTAACATATGCACTTATCAAATTCCCCCACACTTGATCCATTGATTGTTCTCAAGCAATTAGAAATACAAACTAACAATGATCCAAAATTTTGAAAATAAATAGATGTGCACAATTCAACTTCATTTTCTCAAAATAAGGTAAAAAAACTATTATGCAATCACTCAACTAAACTCAAGTACTCATAATATCAAGTAAAGGAGAGTCAATTTATACTATAATTTTAACTAGTTCAATTCCATTTCTCATCTTTACCCGATTTCACAAGTAACCAAGTCATATGGTCAATAAAAATGCTTTCTAAACTCATGATCGTCTTCTTATTCATATTTAAAGAGGGATTTATTCATATATCACATATACAAATATTATTTAAGTTGTGAATGTGACTTTTTGACGCGATAATTGACATTTTTAGATGAAAATTATCGGTTACTCAACATTTCACATTCTCAAGTTGCTTTGCATACTCTTAATTCAAGTACCGTTTTACACGAAAGTCGACATTCGTAGATGAAAACTCCCAATTACTAAGTACAAGAACTATTGGAGTAGAATAACTCTTATTCTCTCTTTTTTTTTTCTCTTTTTTTAAAGTAAAGATAATAATTAGTTCCTCAAAAAAATAATCATGAGAAGAGTATTGCACTATTGACCATATTTATCACTTAACTATGTAAAATCAATTAAAGAGAAGAAATTTCATTAAATTTGTAAAATGTAGGTATAATTTTCTTCACTTTACAAGATATACTTTCCTATAAATATACAAATACTAATCACATAATACTCATTTTCAAATTAATTGAGAAAAGAAGTTTTCAAATCACATATCTTTATCTCAAAGTAGAAGAAATTTGAGTTACTAATAGTATGGAGCTTATTGCCCTATGGATAAATTAAAAATTTTGAAACTTTTTAGGCAAATTTATAAATTTGGACAAGATTTTGGAAAAATTTTGGCAAAGTTTCCCCTTATAAATGAACTAAACTCCCTACCAACAAATCCAATTTTGAAAAATTTCTAAGCACAATAATATTTCCGAGCACAAGTCCAATGTTTGCAATTAACAAGTCAATCACATACAATGTATACAATCTTAATTCTCCCCCCTCCCCCACACTTAATATGCACATTGTCCTCAATGTGTAAAAAGAGAAACCAAGATAAAGAAAGTAATATTCCCCTATATAGCAATTGAAGTGTGCAAATATGAAACTTCACAATCCATTGTTCATGTATCTTCAAAACTTCCTGAATTCCATTGGAATCCATTAGCTATACAACCTAAAATGCAAAATAGCAAATAAACTAGGTAAGGGTCAAGGATGCAAAAAATGACAAAGGCATGAAGAACATTTTGTAAATAACTCTGCCAAAATCTCTCATATCATCGCACCACATTTCCCAAACTTTTTATGCATTTAACACAATTTATCACCCTCTTTACCTAGAATATGAAATATAAGCATGTTTCCTTCTCTAGGTAATTATAACTTCACCATATGATGACAAAATTAGGAGCAAAGCTCAATCAAAGAATATACATTATGCACATGTTCAATTTTTCCCCTAAAATATCACCAAAATTGCTAAAATCTTCACATATTCAAAATTCATCGTCCAATCATACTCTATATGAAGATTAAGCAATCAAATCATCTAAAATGTCACCGTATAATGAATTTATACATGTAAGCATCGTAAACAAGTCACATTTTAACAATTTGAGCCATTCAATCATGCTTAATAACATTCCAAGACCAATCACCACATTGATTATAAAATAGGAATATGTATAAAATAAAACATTGTATAGCTCATCACATTCCCATATTTGATCATCTAAACATGCTTAAAAATGTTAAATAAGTATAATGAAACTTATATATATCAATAAATAACATCACAAATTCACCATTCAAAGCGTATCATTAAACTTAAAAGATATGCAACATGTGAAGTTGAAAATACCCAAGTTAAGTTCAAGAAATTTACCTCAAGTTGGTAGTGAGCTATGGTGGTGCAAATGATGCAAAAAGTCTATAAAAATCACCCAATTTGACTTCCAATTGATGGATTTAGAAATGAAGAACCCTAACCTTCAACCGATTTTTGATATGTTTTATGTGAATTTCAATTAGTTAAAAAGGTTCTATGAAGGTTAAATGATGATTGGTTGATAATTTCTTGCAAGAAAATGGTGTATGAGAAAAGATTGGTGAAATGTGTGTAAGTGTGTATGAGAAAACATGAGGTGAAGCAAAAAGAAGAAAAAGAAAATGAACCTACGTTTTGTCTTTTAAATCAGTCCCAAATACGTGAGTTGAATACGCGGCCTTGAGGTCGCATTTTGGAACTCGCGTTTTCAGTTGAAAAAGCATAGCATTGAATACGCGGGCTGATGAAAACGTGACTTCGAGTTGCGTTTTGGTAGCCGTATTTTCTGTTGAAATGTTGCAGAACATAAAATGCGATATGTAGAATACACAACTTGTAGTCGCGTTTTTCTGGGCGCCACGTTTTCTTCTGCAAATTTTGCAGAAATATTAATTTTTCAAAATTATACATGGTACCCCAATTACTCAAAATGCATTTTAGATCATTCTTTTGTCAAAATATTCAATGTACGTACATGTAAAATGATCAAAACGTGCATTTCAACTCTCTTTAACAAATTAAAAATAACTTTTACTCAAATCAAGGGGTGGAGTTCCTTGATCGAATGTCGCCTTTTTCATTTCATTTGGTCACATTTGCTTCCATTCCTAAACCTACAAAAGAAAAACAACAAGATTACTCAAACACATAATTTAAATATAAAATCACATAAAATTAATATAAATAACAAAAACATTGGGTTGCCTCCCAACAAGTACTTTTGTTTATAGTCGTTAGCTCGACTATTTTACCTCATTTTTCAAGGAGGCTTTGTTAATGAGTAATCCACCATTTTAAATCGTGGTGGGTCATTAAAAGGTGACTTTTTGACAAAAGTCATGTAATCGAATGATAAGAGAGATGGAAGTGATTTACCTATTTCAAGTGTTTCATAGATATTACTTTGAATGTGTGTCACTTGAGTACTCATCAAAGGAATGTCCATATGGCTTTCTTGGGCTATAATACCTTTAAAACCTAAAAATGAGTCGTTAAGACTCACCTCTTGAGGTTCAAGATTAACTCCAAATGTACTATCATGTGAAATGGACATTTTCTCATTGAAACACAATTGAGATTCATCATTTTCATCAAAATGCAATCCACTTTCACTTGCAACATGCTCACTATTCATGCTAGGGTCATAGTGCATATCATTAGAAGAAATTACTTCACACAACTCATGCAATTGGTCTTGTATTCTACCAAAGTGAGAAGCTAATTCATTTAACCTTTTCTCAATTCTAGCAAAACGGGCGGCGATTGCATTAGCTAGCCTTTCTAAAGCTAACTCTCAAGATGATTTATAATCATTAGCTAATGATTCACTTTCTAATTCCCAAGATAAAGATGCATTAGCTAACTTTTCTATTGCTAATTCCCAAGAAGGTTTATATTCATATTGGACACATTCGAATTAGTAATCATATAAGTAAAGAGAAGTACTATTAGCACATTGATTATCCCAACCAGAAGCATACAAATTGCCCCAATTAGGACTATATTGATCAAAATAAAGATTGCAATGTCCAAATTCATCAAAATAATCCATATTTTGTACTTGTCTACATGTATGAGTAGCATGATAACCGTCACACAAGTCACAAATCATATTATTAGAATTAAAAGGATTAACATTTCTCTTTTGTTCAAGCATATTTGAAATGGTGTCCAATTGAATTTTTAATATTATAACATCAAATTTAGTTTTTAAGCACATTAAACCATCTTCAAATGATATACCTCCGATAATTTCATGGTTACCTCTATTCAAGGAGCTTTGCGTGTAGTGACCATTCGCTACCAAATTTTTATTTCTCATGCATTGTCCACCCATATTTTCCACTCTTCCTGAGCCCCTAAACATGTTTTCAAAATAATTCAAAAAACACATTTAGTCAAGAAGAATAGATTACTCTAAACATACAAAAAAATATAAAAAAGATTCAAAATAATTAAGCAATTCAACTAAAACGTATAATTAACTAGCACGAATGTAGACAGAAATTAAATCAAGAATAGAAAAATTCTAACGAAAGATACAACTACTCAGATACAATCCATTCATCCGATCATTGATACAAAGAAGGTTCACTTAATTTTATTAATAGGTCAGTTATAGTCGCCAACGAGCTCTAACGACAAATTTTTCTTAATTTATTGATAATCAAGGTACGACCATTGATTACCTCTAACTAGAAAATACTCCTAGGTACGACCGTATGAATTTATTCCTCAATTGCATTAAGAAATAGAAAAACCTAACCCTAATCAATAACACGCTACGAGGGTTATTTAAATCAGATCGCACGTTCCCCTAGGGTATAAAAATGCTAGTTGCCACTAATATTAATCAATTTAAATAATTACGGGTTTAATTAACTAATTTGGCTGGAGATTAATAAGTCGCATTGAATATAGGGCCCTTGACATTCAATTAATAAAATAATCCCATAGAAATTCAAATAGACAATGTGCAAATATTAACAAATTAAGGAACACATGAAAATTAATTCGATCTCACAGATATTTGGGATTGCGTCGTCGTGTTGATCCTTGACTAGATGGAAAACATAACCACGTCGCATAAATAAATCTCCACGCATAGTAATTGATTCACAAGGCATCCCGTCTTTCACTAAAAAGCAAGAAGTAAAAGATTTTTTCCAATGGGGAGTAAAGCCGAACAGTCAGCATGCATGAACAAGGAAGAAGAAAGGAAAACTAAACTATTGCTCCCAGAGACAAATCACTCAAGGCTCTGTACATTTTTTCCTAAAACAATGACTAATCCTTTGACATCCGTGGTCCCTGCCGAATTTAGAGTAAAAGGGTACAAGAAGAAAGCTCTGCCGAATTCCTTGTTTTTCGTTTTCTCTTCCTAGTAAGAGTCCTAGTCAGCAACTCTTCTAATCAGCCAAAAGAAATGCAATCCGTCTGTAGGTTCATGTAGGCTAGTTTTGTGAGGCTTTTTGGACTCTTTTACGTGTAGAGCAATTTCCTCCAACAAGTCCCATTTTTTAGCACTTTTTAGTTTCCCTTCCTGTAGATAGGTCCAAATACCAAATATAAGTATTTATTAACAATTTAAAACACTATTTGGCAAGGACAAATGGAAAAATTAACAATAAAATTACTAACAATTAACACCCTATCAATTCCCCCATACCCGAATCATGCTTGCCTTCAAGCATGAGGACAGCAATCAAATACCAAGAATTGATAATGACTATTGCTCCAACTATCATAATGCCAAGATACCAAGAAAAATATATATCGAGCATCACAGGTCAAGATCCAAGGAAAATCACCCCAGTTAGCTTCTAAATCACCAACTCCTCCAAATTAAGGCAAACTAATTTAAGAAAAGGGAATGGTTGCTCAACATTCATCAGCAAATGGTCTAACTATTAATCAAAATCTCAACATTAAATTCACAAATCGACAAGCTGACTTTTTTCACACACTAAAACAATCTTCGCCTTTTTATCACGTTTTTCCATTTTTCTCTTTTTTTTTCTTTTCAATAATAACAAAAGACTTAGTCTCTAACCATTAGAGCCTTTTGATGCAAACTCCAACATTTGTTAGATGTAGGAGCCCGGTTACCCAGCTCCGATCGCTTTAAGACCAGGTACTCATGGTGATCACTATTTTTTGACGCGACAATCGACACTTTAGGTAAAGATCCCCGATTACTCAGTAGTAACCACTAACGGAGTACAGTCAACTCTTATTTACACCCATATAGCACAATAACTAAAAATAACACAAACATAATAGCAGCCAGTCGCATATTTTCAAACATGGAGAGCTAAAGTTAATAACTAAACCAATTCACATGAAAAATGCCAACAATCATTCTCTGTGCCTAGACAAGTTAACCAAAAATTAGATGAGTCAAGCAATTACTGATATTCACTAAAGAGATGTCCCTGAACTCAACCACATTAACTTGATACCTTTTTATTATTGAAATTTGGCAAGAGTAGAATTAGAGGCTACAATCCAACATCAAAACTTGGTATTCAAATAAGAGCTGATCACGAATAAAATAAATAAACGAAAAGGAGATAAATATCAAACTAAAAACAAAGGAAAAACACCCAAAAATCGAAAACTGGAAATACTAGCATCAAAACTGATCCTCCCCACACCTAAGTCATACATTGCCCTCAATGTGATAATCTAACAGCAAAAGGAAGGATAAGGGCAACGATACTTCCCTGAAGTCGTCAAAACAGGGGCGGGTCAGGCAGGAACTGAGGAGCAAGACCTGCATGGTGCATAAATGCTACCAAATTCTGTGCCATGTTATGCAAGTTGACGTCATTGTGGGTCACTCGAGTCTCCAGTCTCTCAACTGTCATTCGGAATTAGAGCCAGTCGTCAGCCCCTGAGGCAGTAGGAGGCGGAGCGGAGGTTGACGGTCCAAGAGCACCGCCATTAGTGGAAGAGCAGGCAAAAGATGACCGAGGAGGGACACGAGTCTATCCCGGGGGAACAACCTCCCACCCGTCGTCACCCTCCCGTACCAATCCCATCTTCTCTAGACAAGAAATGTCTAAGGGCTCCATTTGACAGGCAACATGTAAATCATGGTTAGAAAGATCAAACACATGCAAATTAATAGCTAAATGAGTAATATAGGACCCAAGAATCAGGGATCGCTTTTTTTTAGGCAAAACATATTTGAATTGAGAAGCAAGCCACCACCCAAGATTAACCTTAATGTTGTTATGCATGCATCAAATAAAGAAAAATTTCGGCTTAGACAAAACGTCCGAGCTATTTCGCCTACCCGAGAAACTATAGGCTAAGAAACGGTGGATATAGTAAGACACGGGGTCCTTCAGATAACAATTCTTAGACAGACAAGGGTCATAATTAGCACAGTCTACGGACTTATCCTCCAAAATATGTCGATAGCCGGAGAAAAAGGGCTGTACGTAGTCACATGCACTCTCGGCATACTCACGAGAGTCGGCATAGACTTGATCAATAAAACCAAGGGCAAGATTAAAATCAGTAATGGAATGGTGGAATTCTTGACCCATAAGTCTAAAACGGATGACATTGGGAGTAGAAACTGTATAACCCGTGGGAAGGTCGAACTCGAATGTGGCATAGAACTCTTTAATCAATTCGACAAAAGCCGGACAGTCAACAATATAAGTGTAGGGACGCTACCCAATGGCCTGGATCAATCAATCAAAGTCAACTCTAATATTCATAAGGCCCAAGGTGGCGGCGTCCCGATATCGGCAGGGTATAATGCGCCGTTCACAACAATCAGCATATCGCTGCTTGTCGGCGGCCCTGGTGAAGTTCAAATTACCCCCAAAATGTGCAAGGTCAGAAATATGGACGCCTCTTTATCTCCCAAGGCAAGCCCTCCTCCCAGAGGAAGAAGGGTCGTGCGAGGGGTCAGAGGCGGGAATAGAGTGTTGGGGTGGAGGTGGCTAAGAAGTTCTAGATGTTCTAGACCTAGAAAAAGATCGTGGCTTTACCATGGTAACTAGCAGGCAACCCCAAATAATAAAATGCATAATGCAGGCACCCAAAACCCCAACAGGTGCTCCAATGAACTAAGTAATTGTAATCTCTTACTAGAAGACTCCCAAACATGGCAATTAGACCCAAATAGTGCCCAATTGGACATAATCAATAAATTTCAGCAATTAGACACAACTAAAATTTGCAAATAACCCAAGAAATGGGCAACGCCAGCAATAGTAGTTCAAAACTCGGACAATAACTGAATCACAAGATTTGTTATTTAGCAGTCAAGCTGACAGCCAACCAAATAAAATCCACAAATGTAGGCAAAATACTCCAATCAACACCCCTGGTGCACTCCACAGAAAATGAAAAAACTCAAACGGCCAATCCAATCAACAACATGTGCAATTTAGCCACCCAAAGACTAGACAAATATCCCAACAAACAGCAATTCCAATCAATAAGCATAGGTAGTCTCAATTTAGGCAAAAACAGAATTAACGTAGCCCAACAATTCCACTAAATATGCCTAACCTGAATAAGCAAAGCAAATGGCACAGTAGCCTTCCAATTCAACAAAGAATCACAGAAATACCCAACTATAGAAGCAATAGAAAGTTCAGGTAGTCTAAACACATAAAATTTCCAACAAAGTACTGCAATGGACTGCAATAATAAAAAAGAAATTGGATCTCAGATGATTTAAACCTCGACGACTGCAGAGGCAGCGGTGGTACTGAGTAGCGGCGTGCGGTCGCAGGCGAGAGGGAGACAGGGTGGCACGTGCTGCTTGCTTTGCCTGGAGTCGTGTGACAGCTGTGGAGAGAGAGAGAGAGACGTCGCACGCAGTTATGATGGAGAGTGAGGCGCGCGATGGAGTCGCGCGCGGCTGGAGGCGGCTGGTGGCTGCTGCGCGATGGTCGCGCGAGAAGAAAGAGAAGGAGAGCGGCGAGGCGGTGGCGTGCATCGGTTGCGAGAAAGGAGAGTAACGGAGCGCGATGCAGCTGGTAGTGCGAGGGGAAGTAGCGTCGGGCAGCGGCGGCGGCTTGGGATGCACGCGGTTTCCAGGAGAGAGACTTCGAGTGGCGTGCGAGGTAGGTGGCGGCGGTCGAGAGTGAGATCGAAGAAGAAAACAGGGAAAAGAAGAAACAAGGCAGCGGGGACGAAGAGGAAGAAAAGAAAAAGAAAAGAAAGAAGGAAAGAAAAAGAAGAAAGAAAGAAAGAAAAAGAAAAGAAAAAGATAGTTTTTGGTTCTTTATTTTTCAAAAAAATTTTCTTCATTTTTCCGAATTTATATTTCAAATTTGAATTTTTGAAAAGAAAACAACACTTAAGGTTTAAAATGAAAATAATAAAAAAAATTTTAAAAGTATTTCCTTTGTTTTTGGGTTGTTAAATACAGCGTGGGCACGCCAAAATTATAAAACGTCCACTGAACTCAGGAGTCACTAACATAGCGTGGGCACGCCAAGATTGCACTTCCTGCCAATATCGCAAGATGTTGAGATTTGACTAATATGACGTGGGCACACCAAGATTGGTAAACATCCACTGATCTCAAGAGTCCCTAACATGGCGTAGGCACGCCAATATTGAACTTCCTGGCCATAGTGGAGGAAAGTATAAAGACCGACTATTACCCAACTGAGAAACGACAAAACGAAAGAAATGAACAATGAAAAACAATAAAATCACTATTCGGATTGCCTCCCAAAAGAGCGCCTTTTTTTAATGTGTTTGGCTAGACATAGTCCAACATTTGCTTAAACTAAGCAAATTGGGTCTTCCAGTTGCACTATCTCCACCCGTTCAATCGGAAGCCCTTCATAATACGACTTGAGACGGTGACCATTTACTATAAATTTTTTCTCCGTTTTCAAACTCTAGATCTGCACTACACCATAATGAAAGACATTAGTCACAACAAAAGGACCAATCCAACGAGAACGCAATTTACCTAGAAATATCTTCAATTCCGAGTGGTATAATAGAACTTTTTGCCCGCAGACAAATGTCTTCCTAGAGATCTGTTGATCATGAAATATCTTATTCTTCTCCTTATAAATCACCGCATTATCGTATGCTTCATTTTGAATCTCCTCGAATTCTTGTAATTGCAACTTTCTTTGAATTCTGCCCTTCTTGATATCCATATTGCATTGTTTGACAGTCCAAAACGCTCTATACTCGAACTCGATCGGGAGGTGATATGGTTTTCCAAATACCAAACGGTAAGGGGACATGCCAATGGGTGTCTTGTACGCCGTCTTATATGCCCATAGTGCATCCTCCAGTCTCACACTCCAATCTTTTCTATCGAGTCGGACCATCTTCTCTAAAATCGACTTGATCTTTCAGTTTGATATTTCCGTCTGACCGTTTGTCTGAAGATGGTAGGAAATGGAGACTTTGTGTAAAATACCGTATTTCCTGAAAACTGTAGCAATCATCTTGTTACAGAAATGACTACCTCGATCACTGACAATTGCTCGTGGCATTCCAAAACAGACAAAAATGTTAGATTTGATAAATTCTGCAACCACTTTGGAATCATTAGCACGGATGGCCTTTGCTTCCACCTATTTTGGGACATAATCCACAGCAAGCAATATATACAAAAAACCAAAAGATGAAGGAAAAGGACCCATAAATTCAATACTCCAAACGTCAAAAATTTTAACAAAAATCATTGGAGTTTGAGTCATTTGATCCCTACGAGAAATATTACCTACTCGTTGACACTTATCACAGGACTTACAAAATGAGTAGACGTCCTTGAAGAGGGTCGGCCAATAGAACCCGCTCTCTAGTACTTTACGAGCCATTCTCTTTGATCCGAAGTGACCTCCACAGGTAAAAAAGTGACAATAGCTTAGAATAGATTGGAATTCAGCCTCACTTATACATCTTCGGATGATCTGGTCGGCACCACACTTTCAGAGGTAAGAATCATCTCAAATGTAGGATTTCACATCACTTCTTAACTTGTCCTTCTTTGTCTTAGGCCATCATGCAGGAAACTTATCAGTGACTAGAAAATTAACAATATCCGCATACCAAAGCAAGGATAATTTAACATAAAATAAATGCTCATTAGGGAAAGTTTCTCTCAGCGGGAGATCGTCTTTCTTGACTTGCACTCGACTCAAGTGATCAGCTATCAGATATTCTGTCCCTTTTTTATCTCTGATCTCCAGATCAAACTCTTGTAACAATAATATCCATTTTATCAGTCGCAATTTTGCTTCTTTCTTGGTCAACAGATACCGCAATGCTGCATGGTCAGAAAAAATAATAACTTTAGCACCTAGTAAATAATATCGGAATTTCTCTAAAGCAAAAACAATCGCCAAAAACTCTTTTTCGGTGGTTGAATAGTTTAATTGAGTTCCGTTCAAGACCCGAGAAGCGTAGTAAATAGCGTGGGCTACTTTTCCCACCCTTTGACCCAGTACTGTGCCTACTGCATGGTCACTGGCGTCGCACATGATTTCGAATGGTAGGTTCCAGTCGAGCAGTTGGATAATGAGTGAGGAGGTCAATAGCTCTTTCAACCTGTCAAATGCCCTCTTACATGCTTCATCGAACTCGAAAGACATATCTTTTTGCAAAAGTTGGAATAGGGGTGTTTCAATTTTCGAGAAATCTTTAATAAATCTTATATAGAAACCTGCGTGACCCAAAAAAGAACGCACCTCCCGCACGCTCGCGGGGTAAGGTAAAGTAGATATAACATCTATTTTTGCCTTATCAATCTCAATACCTTTAGACGACATTACATGACCCAAAATTATCCCGTGTTCAACCATAAAGTGGCATTTTTTCCAATTAAGTACTAGATTAGTTTCTATACACCTTACTAAGATTAATTTTAGGTTATCTAGACGGTTTTCAAAACTCTCACCATACACGCTGAAATCGTCCATGAAAATCTCAATAATCTTTTCAACATACTCTGAAAAGATACTTACCATGCATCTTTGGAAGGTAGCATGTGCATTGCACAACCCAAGTGGCATCTTTCTGTATGCAAATGTTCCGAACGAGCATGTAAAGGTGGTCTTCTCTTGGTCCTCGAGTGCGATAGCAATTTGGAAATAACCTGAAAATTCATCCAAAAAATAATAGTAAGATCGACATGCTAATCGCTCTACCATCTGATCAATGAAAGGAAGGGGGAAATGGTCCTTTTTTGTGACGGCGTTTAATTTCCTATAGTCGATTCACTACTGCCATCCGGTAGGCTTTTCGTACTGGTACGAGCTCACTCTCTTAGTTTGACTCCACTGTCACCCCTGCCTTATTCGGGACCACCTATACTGGACTAACTCATGGGCTATCTGATATTGCAAATATGATTCCGACATCCAGCAGCTTCAAAATCTCCTTCTTCACGACCTCCATCATGAGGGGGTTTAATCTCCGTTGAGCTTGCCATACTGGTTTAGCACCCTTATTGAGTCGGATTCGATGCATACACACTGCGGGCTGATTCTCTTGATATCGACGATGGTCCATCCTATTGCTTGCTTATGTTCCCTCAAGATTCGAATCAGTTTGTCTTTTTGAACCTCCGATAGACTAGCAGATATGATCACTGAGAGAGTCTCCCATTCACCAAAGTATGAATAATTGAGGTGTTTCGGCAGCGATTTCAGTTCCAAAATAGGTGCCTGCACCACAGACGAAATAACCGTTGGTGAGGTTCAGGTATGAAAATGGGCGCGAGACCATACCTTATTTTCATGGTTGGCAACGATTGCAACAATCCAATCACATATTTAAGCTCTTCGCTCAATTCTACCCTAGTGGTCGTCTCTGACTCGAAGTGCCTGGTCAAGGCGACTTCTAACTTATCCCTACCCTCAATTTCAAAAACCTCCTGTATAGCAGGGTCAATAACATTTATAGAGAAAATAGAGCCAGCATGTGATTCTGAAGGATATTTCATGGTTTCAAAAATATTAAAATGGACAATCTCATCATCAAATTCCATAGACATGGTGCCCTTATTAACATCAATTTTGGTTCGAGCTGTGATCAAAAGGGTCTACCTAACAGTAAAGGTGATGGGTCGTAGGAGTGTTGATCATCCATGTCAAACACATAAAAATCAGCGGGGAAGACCAATTCATTAATTTTTATTAAAACATCCTCAACCAACCCATCAGGGTATGCATTGGTTCGGTCAGCCAATTGGATTATTATTCCCGTATCTTTCAAAGGATCTAAATTCAAAGAAACATATATAGACTTTGGCATGACATTAATTGAGACTCCTAGATCCAACATAGCCTTACCAATCAAGGTATTACTTATCTTACAGGAAATAGTGAATATACTTGGATCCCCGCATTTTGGTGAAAGTTTCGTTTGTAAGATTGCTGATACATTCTCCCTCACTATAATTCGTTCATCTCCTTTCAACCGCCTTCGATTGACACACAAGTCCCTCAAAAACTTTACGTATTTGGGTACTTGTTTGATCGCATCCAGCAGGGGTATGTTGATCTCTACCTTGCGGAAGATCTCTAAGATCTCTTTCTCCTTGTCCCGCTTCTTTGATTTTTCCAACCTGTTAGGAAAGGGAGGTGATTTAGTCCTAACTGTAATGATTGGATCCGAGATTACTTTTGGATCTTTGGTGTCTCTGTCCTCCACTTCGAGCTCTTTCTCAATTTGCTCCCCGTCCTTATCTTTAGGAATCATCGGGTCGGGTCCTTAGACCTCTTTGCCACTCTTCAAGATCATGGCGCTCACATTCTTCGGGTTCAACTCAGGTTGAGATGGCAACTTCTCTTTAACTTGGGACTCCAAACAGTTGATCGTGATGGCCATTTGATTCATTTAATTTTGCAATGATTGCACCTGTCCTAGTTGATTTCTCATACTTTGTAGGTTTGAATCAGTCTTTTGTTGATTCACAAGTAGTTGCTTCATTATCTCTTCCATGGGCGGACTTGAATTTGAAGGGGGTGGTGGTGGGCGAGGTTGGTACTGCTGCTGGAACTCTTGTTGCCTATTTGGTATGAAATTAGACTGCCTGTTCCCTCCATAGCTGAGGTTGGGATCATCTTTCCAACTAGGATTGTAGGTGCTTAAATAAGGGTCGTACTGCTTTTCTAGTGCGGGCGCGTGGCCAGCCATGTTCACCTATTCTACAGTTTCTTTCTGAATCAGTGGACACATATCCGTAGAATGACCCACGGCAGTGCATACCCTACATACTTTGGCTTGTGAGGTATTTTCTAAAGCTAGTTGTCGCACGAAAGACATCAATTCGGAGAACTGTTGTTGTATAGAGGATATTTCTACTTCATTCACCTTATGCATCGGGATGTCCTCTCTTGAACCAAACTGCTGTGAGTTCTCAGCCATCCCTTCAATCAACTCCCATGCTTCTCACGGAGTCTTGTTCACCAGCGCCCCTCCACTTGCAGTATCGATTATGCTTCTGTCCCTGAAGAGTAAGACCTCATAGAAATATTGAATGAGCAGTTGCTCACTTATCTGGTGCTGAGGGCATTTGATGCACAACTTCTTAAACCTCTCCCAATACTCATAGAGAGACTCGCCTGGGTGTTGTTTGATACCGCATATTTCCTTCCTTAGGCTTGCGGCTCGAGATGCAGGAAAATACTTGTCTAAGAATTTTTTCTTCAACTGGTCCCATGTGGTGATACTACCTGGCGGTAGGTAGTACAGCCAGTCTTTTGCGGAGTCCTTCAAAGAGAAGGGGAAGACCCTCAATTTTATCTGCTCTTCTGTAATCTCCGGGGGTTTCATACTATTGCACACGACATCAAACTCTTGCAAGTGCTTGTAAGGCTCCTCACCTTGTAGACCATGGAAAAATGGTAAGAAATGAATTAGACCAGATTTTAGTTCAAAGGGAGTGTTATCATTCAAACTTAGAAAAGTAATGCATAAAGGTTGCTGATTTAAATTAAAAGCAGCCAACTCCCTTAGTATTCGTGCGTTTGCCATAGTAACTTTTTCTCGATCCGAATCATTCGAAGAATTACCAAGCGAATCTGTTGATTCACTTTTTGGCTCAGATCTCTAAGATGTAGCACTGAAGTGCTCTTTTCTGAGTTGTCTGGTCTCTTTCCTTGTTTTACGCGTGATCTTCTCTACCTTGGGGTCGAAAATTAATTCACCTGTACGAGAAGAACGAGGCGTACATTTGAAAAGTACCAGAAAATTAGGGCAAAAAAACAAAAAAAAACTTAAAAAGAAGCAAATAACTAACGTCAGTCCGCAGCAAAAGCGCTAAAAATTGACAGGTGTCGAACCTGTGCAATAATAAAAATAAACCTAGTTGCCAATAAAAGCAGTCAATAATCAATTCTAGGTACTGGAGCAGGGACTCTAGGTGTGTAATGGGTTACTTGATTCACCATATTTTTGAAGAATTTGCTTAATCCGATATATCAGAATTAATTATTTGACAAAATTTACTAATTGATAGACAGTGGCAAGCAGGATCGTCTCCTCAGGGATTGGGGATTTTTGTCTCTTTGAAGTATCAATTGGTAAAAGGGGGGTTTTATCGGGATAAAGCTAAAAATAATTAAGCAATTCAACTAAAACGTATAATTACTAGCATGAATGTAAACAGGAATTAAATCAAGAATAGATAAATTCTAACCAAGGATACAACTACTCAGACACAGTCCATTCATCCGATCATTGATGCAAAGAAGGTTCATTTAATTTTATTAACAGGTCAGTTATAGTCGCCGACGAACTCTGACGACAAATTTTTCTTAATTTATTGATAACCAAGGTACGACCATTGATTACCCTTAACTAGAAAATACTCTTAAGTACGACCGTAGGAATTAATTCTCCAATTGTATTAAGAAATAGAAAAACCTAACCCTAATCAATAACAAGCTACGAGAGTTATTTAAATCAAATCGCACGTTCCCCTAGAGTATAAAAACACTAGTTGCCACTAATATTAATCAATTTAAACAATTACGGTTTTAATTGACTAATTTGGTTGGAGATTAATAAATCACATTGAACATCGGGCCCTTGACATTCAATTAACAAAATAATTCCATAGAAATTCAAATAGACAACGTGCAAATATTAACAAATTAAGGAACACATGAAAATTAATTCGATCTCACAGATATTTGGGACTGTGTCGTCGCGTTGATCCTTGACTAGATGGAAAGCTTAACCACGCCGTATAAATAAATCTCCACGCAAAGTAATTGATTCACAAGGCATCCCGTCTTTCACTAAAAAGCAAGAAGTAAAATATGTTTTCTAGTGGGGAGTAAAGCCGAACAGTCGGCACGCATGAATAAGGAAGAAGAAAGGAAAACTAAACTATTGCTCCCAAAGACAAATCACTCAAGGCTCTGTATGTTTTTTCCTAAAACAATGACTAATCCTTTGACATCTGTGGTCCCTGCCAAATTTAGAGTAAAAGGGTACAAGAGGAAAGCTCTGTCGAATTCCTTGTTTTTCGTTTCCTCTTCCTAGTAAGAGTCATAGTCAGCAACTCTTCTAATCAGCCAAAAGAAATGCAATCTGTCTCTAGCTTCATGTAGGCCAGTTTTGTGAGGCTTTTTGGACTCTTTTACGTGTGGAGCAATTTCCTCCAACAGGTCCCCCTTTTTAGCACTTTTCAGTTCCCCTTCTTGTAGATAGGTCCAAATATCAAATATAAGTATATATTAACAATTTAAAACACTATTTGGCAAGAACAAAGGAGGAAATTAACAATAAAATTACTAACAATTAACACCCTATCACTATATGTACAAATATTTATTTATATTTGTTTAGATTCCCACTTTAAATTTTTTATGCTTTCATTCTCTTCAAGAGTAAACTTTGTTGACTCTTTAGGAAGTTGAATTTTGTCAATATATTTATTTAATTTTCGGAGATATTTGAAATCAAAATATCTATTTAGCTAGGTCAACCTTAAATTTATTTGTAACACTTGTATATATCTTTCAGGACATCAATTTTAATCAAATTATTTCCTGCAAGAATATTTGCTTTAATAATTCTTCTGGAATCAATATATTTGACAATTGATTTGCAATTTTGTGCAAACGAATAATCTTTTGAACTTTCCGTTCACATTATTTTGTATAAGGATTAAGAAAAACCAATAATATTTTTTAAGTGATGTTCTTTTTTGACCGATCATTTCTTCCCCCTAATGTTGGGAATTGTAGTTCATCAATAAATTATTCAATAAATAGATCACCCATCAAATTTCTCTTTAATTGTAAACAATGATTTATACTCGACATAGATTTTCAAATTTCCGTTAGAAGCACATATAATATAAAGGAGTATGTATGAGCATTTATTAGCTCTTAAATCATGTAAATTCTCACTTTTTGTCAAATCATAAATCCATTGAAATCAGTAAACTACTAGTTTACAATGAGTGATGATTTTGAATTAGTTATGAACCAAATGAGAATGAAGATAATTATATCGATAACCCTTTCTCACTCGAATGGTTATTGTGATATAACCAACATTTGTCTTACTTGATTTCTAAACATGATATTTATTATTGTCTCATTAATTCCTTGATTTGATGTTCATTTTGGTGGAAATCTTTAAAATTTAATAAATTCTTCGAGATTTGGGAGAGAGTAATGCTTCATTTATGACAATGTTTTTTTTTCCTTCAAAGAGAAATACTGCCGTGGCTCTTCCGGAGTTTTCAATCAATTTTAGGACTACAACTTATGAATTCCAATAAGAAAAACATCTTTTATTTTTAAGTATAGTATGCATAGTAACACTATTAATGAGGCACATATCAACAATTATCATCACCATAATCCTTTGATCCCAAATATTTGGTATCCATTTCTTCAAGAAGAAAATATAAGTATTACTATTATAAATCAAATCAATCATCATACATGTTTAGACTGTTTAAAGAAAATGACCATGTCAAGATGATTTTATAATTTTGGTTGGTCAAATATATTTCGGGACATTTATTTTCAAGATGTTTGTTTTCTTGTCCTTATCATTCTCATTCCACTTCACGTGGTAATTTTTTTTATCTTACCATGATGAGATACATCTTTATTAAAACCATATTCATGACCATAACCATAATTAACAAGTTGAATTTTAGTCGAATTCATTTTTGAGAATGGACTAGAGCTAGTTGGTTGGCTTTCATTGTTGTATTCATTTACAATAAGCACAGAATACTTCTCAAATTTTTCTCTCAACATTGCTGCTATGGAGCATTTTCGAGGAATCAAGTGTGGATAATATTATTTTTAACATATTTTATGAGTAATATTTTCTCTACACAATTTTAACTGAGAAGTAATTATGAACATTACAGAATTATGTTCTTGCAACCGTAGGTAAATTTACCATACTAAACTTTTGAAAGAACAACCATCTTCAGGCAGTTGAATCTTTTTCTTTAATTATTTCAAAGGACAAGTGGATTCTCAAGCATAATTGATTTTCTACAATAGTGTCTCCAGAACCCGTTGCATCAAAATATATTTTAACATCTAATATCCATAATAAATAATTCTCCCGACAATAAATATAAATAAGTAGAATTGAAAAAAGAAATATTACCTCAAAGATACCGAAAAGTATATATTTGTATTTAGTGATTGCTCAGCAGTATGCACTTGTACTCAAAATGAGAGTTTAAGAATCGAAAATGTGTTCAACAATCATTCGAAGTAGAGATTCATGCTTCATTTTCGCTCAAGATAGAAGCTCGTGTTTTACTTTTACTTAGAAGTAGAGACTTGTACTGATAATATGTTATAAAACGTCGCCAAAACTTTGAGAAAAAATGTAACATGAACCTTTTGGATTTTTTTCCATTATGTAATTTCACAATTTTTTTCAATTGGCATTCAAATAATCAATTAATCATCATTTTGGGGTTCAAAATACTAATTTATGTGAGAGAAACTTTTTTTTTTCCTTTTAGTTGGAAATGTCTTTTTTATCTTCATCAAACTTATATGTAATGTGGAATGGTTATGCACCGTAGGGCCAAATTAATTTGGTTGCTATAAAAGATTAATTTTCAGAATAAACGAAACCTCACAAAAATTGTTTCTTAATCTTTTCATGTTTATAATCACATGTTAATGAAACTTAAACTTGGCATGTGTGAAGCCGAGAACAACATAGATTTAACGTTGATGCCATATATATTAGTCTGTAAAATGCAATAATCAAAGAAAAGGAACCTTAGAAAGGATGAAAAAGCCTAACAGCTATTCTTGATGGATTAAATAAGTGAGAATTGATATCCTTCTTCTTCCAAAACATAGATTAAATTATGCCTAAAAAAAAACATAGATTTAATTACAAAGGTGTAAATTGGTTCATCATAAATCCGACGCAACAACATTAATAAAGTTAAAAACAAAAAAGTTTAGCATATATCATAAAGTTCGATAGTAATACATCAGAACTATTCAACACATTATCTGGGGATCAAAGGGTAAAAAAAAAAAAAACCAAACATGATCTGAGTAAGTTATTTGATGTTGCTCCCAAAACTCATTCAGATTTACTGCATTATTATACATCTCCTAGTTGTTACTTAACCCTTATTCGAGGGACAATACCATGCCATTTATTTATTTTTCTTGGATTTGTAAAGTCAAAAGAGATTGAGTTTAAATCCCCTATGGGCTTTAAAAAAAAATATCCCATATGGGCACCAAAATTTTATGTTAAGCATAGCGAGATTTCTTTTCACTTTTCGATTTCCATTTTGTTATACATATTTGCAATTGTATTCAATTGGCATCCAAATTATCACTTAATTATTTTCTTTTTGAGTTCAAAGTTCTTGTTTAGTCAACCACTAGCCGGGGAGGCTAGTGACCAAAGAGTTGAACTTCTGTCTGATAAACAAAGGTCAAACTTGGCTACTACTAGGTTTGGAGCAGCGAGGACTCAGGAAAGGGAAAAAGGGTATAAAAAAAAAAGTAAAGTAGATAATCATGCTTGAGAACTAAATCTCAATTTTGACCTTCTTCAAACGTGTATGTACTATGTCTTGAAAAAAAAAATTGTATGTACTATAGGCATGAATAAAGGCCTTAGATCCATAATATTTTGGTTGCTTTCTGAAGTTTTGTTTGGGTTGCGATGCTTTTGGTAAAAATATGCTTTTGAGTGATAAAAGTACTTTAGAAACTTTTGGTGAATACCATTTCATAAAATCAGGAGTAAAGTTTTTAGTGTTAAAAGCATTTTTAGCAAAAACTCAAATTTAGTACTTTTGTGTTTTAAAAAATAAAACGTATTTAATCATTTTATCCTATATTATGAATTAAATAAAGATATAAATATATTTAAAAATTTTCAAATTATGCATCATTCAATATAATTACTACTATTGAGTTATGTATCCAAACAATATACTTAGAAGCATTTAAGCACTTATAAATGTTTTTATTTAAAACTCTATTGGTGAAGTACTTTTTATTAAACTAGGTAACTCCAAATGGACCATTAATATTCCTATCATTCTTATAATCGATAGAAATGATTAATTTCCAAAAAACTAAAAACTTCATTATTTCTAGTTTTCCATGTGTTCCACATGTTATTGAAACTTGACGAGGACCGCTTGCAATGCTTGAAGACAAGAAGCATTTAAGTATTTCTAAGTGGAAAATCAGAGAACTCTGATGCCAAATCAGTTTTGAAACATGTAAAAATTATCTAAGAAAAGGGATCTTAGCAGGGTGAAACAACCTAATAGCAATTCATGATGGAATAAACAAGTAAGAATCGATATCCTTTATCTCCAGAAGATGACTTCTTCTCTTCTTTTTCGTGCAAATGCACAAATCACTTATTTATAAGTTTTAACTTTTGTATCAGCACGAATAATGGTACTTTTAATGCATACAAGCCTTTCTATAAGAACTTCATCATATCTTTGATGACAGTACTAAACAAATACGTATTTTTAGTTACTAAAACAATCCACAAAAGACGAAGTAATGCTTTGCTTAATTAAAGCAATGTTCAAGAATCTAGGATGGCTAGCCATGAATGGACGAACATAACCAATTGATATAGTAACCTCATACTACCAAAACGTGAATTGGAAATAAATGCAAAAACATCTTAGATACAAACTACTGAAAGTAAAAGTACCCAAACAAAGATTTTGTTCAATATGTTTAAGATTCTATCTGGTTGTTATCTTGTACTGTAATTGAGCAAGACTCAATGCTGGTCCAAATCATTGTGGAAACAGGATCACTTCCAACTGAGAAAGAACATTCTGAGCAATTAAACTAGTTGGAAATTGTAAAAACAATCTTAATTAATCAGTTAAAAATCTGGTTAAAAAAGAAACTATTGAATAAAAATGGTCTCAGCTAAGCCAATGGGGAATATAAACATTAATCCGGATAATTTAAGGATCGTCCTAATTAAATACCATCTGTGAAAGTTCATAAAATCAATTTTGTTGGGAAGAAATAGAACGAAATAAATACCTTCATTTTACGAGAGAGTAGGAGATTTGCTAATATATAGTTGATGAGTGTAACTTTTCTAATGAGATAGCAATACAGTTGATGAGTGCAAATATTTCTTGCTTCTATGGATAAAGTATACATTTGGAGCCATCTTTAATACATTGGCATATAGTCATTCCAATCTATTTCCCTTGCATCCTGGGAAAAGTGGGCATGAATGAATGTGAGTTTGATATTGTGATTGCACATTCTCACCTCTATCTTGTAGACATTAGTTGCAAGACCTGGTGAGGATTGTTTTGAAATTGTTTAACGTAGGTCATTGGTTTCACATCTAAAATTTTTCTTCTTCATGAAAAAATAAATTTGAGCAGCCACATATCGTTCACGTCAACTACCATTTAATCCTCAATTCCTTCTTCTATTGTATAAGCCTCAGATTCCACAGATGTAACTGTAAAAGTCTCAGATCCCAGAACTTCAGTTTCCATAGACTTGATCATAGAATACTCGTATTTCAAGATCTCAGTTTCTAAATGAGGAACAAAAATCTTAGAATCCTTTTTGGGGCATGATAATGCCATTAACGCAACGACAACAGATCTCATGCTCGGCCTTGATTCAGGTTTTTTATGCGTGCAAAGTTTGGCTAGCTGAAACATCTGCAATTAACCGAATTGTTTTCTTTAAGAAACTAAAGACACAGTTGCAAGAGGACAAGTGCTTAAGTTGTCATGTACTAATATTTACCTTGCTGACTGATTCGATTGGGTAATTATCCCCAAGTCTCGGGTCAACCAGTTTGCGAAGATCATCATTTGAATCCGGTAGTATTGGAACTTGTTCAAACTGTCATATGAGCAACAAAATTATTAGGTCCTCAGAAACTGAAATTTACAAGCCAACAAATAGCCACTAAGTAAATTTAAAGTCTTGGAAGCTATCCGTATTTCTTAAGAGTTTGCGGATACAAATACGAAAATCTCTCAAAACAAGTCGTGTGTAGTTTAGCATAGAATCTTCCTTTTTTTTTAATATCTAACTTTAGTGCATATAGCAATCGAATTTGCCTCCTTATGCATATAAACTTACCAAACCAACAAGGCCCTTAGTATCAGTAGTAGAGCATCCATCAACTACAGCTGCCTTAGCCGAAATTAGTTCATAAAGCATAACACCAAAGGCATAGACATCGACTTTAGGAGAAACAGTACCACAATTGGCATACCTGCACAAAAGTAGAATGAAGGTTGTTATTGCTTCATGCCATGTACATCACATAAAACCAGCAAGAATTCCATCCATCAAAAGTGACTGGCTTGCTGTAGAGAGAAAAAAAAAAGGGGGGGCTTATTGTTTCTCTACGTGAAAAGCATCATAGAGAATCCAATAGCCAATAGAACTATTAAAAATGCAAAGATTAGACTGGCAGGACCGGTGCAAAAGTTGTGTCTTGACATATTAAAAAATCTATACAAGGAAGTTGGAACCCTTTCACTTTTCATGCCTAACAATTTAAATATGGCTTGAATCTGATATATATAGCATCATTTTCATATCGACAATTAGCAAGTAATGGTTATAATAAATCCATTAAAAAGGAAATAAACAAAAAGTTTTGCTGCTACCAAGCCATACTTTTAATTACTTTTCCTGAGTAAAAGCAAAACGTATAAGCTCAAAACAAAGACTCATGTTCTGCACATAATGGAACATTGCATACACTTCGCCTTAATTGTCCATAACTCGAAAAAGTGGATCCGAGGGCTGCCTGTCTAGAGCATCATAAGGAGAGAACATATGAATTTCAAGATTCTTTTGTTATGGCATTAATAAGAACGAGTTTTTTTTTTTTTTTTTACAGTCCTCCAAACCAAGTCAATTTCGGTCATGGAAACTAAAGGCACAAGCAGCAAGGGACCAACCCAAAGAAAAGGAGACTTTTGTGCCAAAAATTTCTCCAGCTTGACGAATGAGTTTAATTGAGAATTTCAAACCCAACAAATTATCTATCAGATCAGGCCCAAGCTATCCCAAGTCCCAAGTAGACACTTTAAACAGTTTCCTACTTCCAGTATTTTTAGCACATTTACTTGAAGGACTAGGACTCTTCTAGTTAGACAATAATGGAGAAGTTTGTTTTTATTTATGTGCCTTGGTGATTTAACATAGGAAACTAGTTCATGTCATTAAATATAATCAACTAGTGGCAGACACGGAGCTAATTGTGATGTTTTGCAAAGATAACATTAGTTGTCAGGTTTGGACTGATAACAATTGTCCTAAGGAATGGTTCCTTACGTTTACTACTATATCATTCTGGAATCAGAACTATTTACTTCACGAAGTTTCTAAAGGCAGATTCTATAATCCTAGACATATAGATTGCAGTCCTGCTAGACTTTTAATTGATGCTTTATTTGAAGCAAGGAAACACGTCTATGAATGGTTATGTGCAGGAACTCCCTGAGTTGTTTATCAAAATAAAGTTCTTGAAGGTCCTCAGAAGAGGAATACTGTATTTAAAGCTAATTTGAAGGATGAAATGAGGAACAAGTTACAGAAAAAAGTTTATATTGCACAAAGTGGGTTTTGGGCAAGTGTTGATGCTGGCCTGCAATTGGGACATCACAAATTCTCTGTGTTCGTCTGACTAGATATATATAGTCATCAGAATTAGAGCACATAATGGACTTCATATTTCTGTGTTCGTCTGACTAGCTTATAAATATACTCCAAGCCTTGTTCTCTTCCTTCACATCAGGAAAGAACAAGGAATACATGCACACATCTCCGGGAGCTGACAAAACCTTGAAACGATACTACATTTGGGGAATGACTAACACAAAGAAGTCAAAACTTTCTCATTCTCCTTAGCACTGGAAATTCCCGGGAAGAGTAGAACAAACAAGAGAAGACGTGAATGGACAAACAGTTACCTTGTTCACTATAGGCTTTGATGACTCTTCTGAAGAAGGGAACTCATAGGATAAGGAAACACCAGAGATAGATTTAACAGGGTGAAATATGTTCAGTTTGCAATCTAGCATAATATACGCCAAACTTGGTTAAAATTATCTAGAAATTGATGGATCAAGGAATTTCAACTCGAAAAAGAAATTATCTGCAAGCATTTAAGTAACAGATTTCACTACAAATTCTTTGCAAAACCTAATATTGACATAGCAATGACACAGTTACGTTAACAGTAGTACTAAATTAACTAATCAAAACTTACTCTGGTGCCATGTAGCCAAACGTACCCACGAGATGTGATTGCAAAGATGAACCTCCGACCTCAGCCAATTTTGCTAAACCAAAATCTGCAACCTGCAAAACAAACAATTTAAGCCAAAAATTTGGAGATTCTTTACATGATTCATCATACAACTAGGACCAGGTGATACTACCTTGGCACGAAAATCTTTATCTATCAAAATGTTTGCTGATTTAATGTCACGGTGGATGTAGGCAGGAATAGTGTGCTCATGAATGTACTCAAGACCTCTTGCTGAATCCACTGCAATCTGCACCCTACTTGACCATGACAGTGTGTCGCACCCTAGAACAATCCAGATATCTTAAGAAACACTCACACTGCTAAGAAGAATTACTGTCTCTGCACAACCATGCTTCAAACTTGTGATTCCAATATGGAATGCTAGAAAAATAAAAAACTGATGATGTATTCCAAAAATTGTGAGTAACAAGATGGACGGGTAAAAGGAACTGAAGGAGTTTATAAAGATGTAGAATAATAAATATAGATTGACATTACTGTTCCCTAGTTTTTTGTATCAGTTCCATGTTGGTCCTCATGCTTTGATTTTGAAACTCGTTTAATTTCTTATGTTTATTAGGCTGTGCTATGTATTGACAGTTAACATTTGGCACCATAACAAATACACTCTTCTTGTCTAATTGACATATTCTGCTCCTGCCAAACTTTACTTATATAGCCACAGTATGAAAAAGAAAAGGTGATTTTGTCAGTAAGAAACATTAAACACCTAAAACATCGTACTTCTATCTTAAGATGTAGGTACTAATTTGAGTACTAATCCAGCTCATGAAGAATGCATCAACCTCAATGAAATGCGGCAATGCGAATAAAGGCAGATTATGCTTGTAACTTTAATGTGACATACAGTTTATTTTATGATATTCACGTATAGTGAATGACCTAAAAAAATGCATGGATGTTTACAGATGAAATAAGATGACAAAACATTAAGGAAAAGTTTGTAAATATGACAGACTTTTTGTCATTGGAAATGATGCCAGTCAGACAAATTGATTTCATGACAAAACAAGAGATACATTCCCACCTAGCCCCTGCCCATTCCCTTCCTCCTTCGTCTCCCTTCAATCAGAAACTTTTCAAGACTCGTGCACTTGCGATAGATCCGGCTTGGCAAAGGCCTGCCTTGGGGTTTTGCTACTCCATAGAAAAATAGTGCAACTATGAAAGTGCAAGTATGAAAATAGGAGAAACACAGAGCCACCCATGCAGCCTACTTAACAAGTCCTTGGGAATTCTTGCATAATAATCACCGTGTCAGAATTAGCTAGAATGGTGGCAATTATCTTTAAACAATGATCATGACTCCAAATACGAATTGCTAGCTTACCTGATCCTCGAAGATGCTGGCTCAAGTTTCCATTGTCAATGTACTCATATACAAGAAAAAGGGAACCCTTCACACAATATCCAATTAAGCGCACCTGTTTTTCTCACAAACGATTAGTATCAAATGCCAAAAGCACCAATAGTATCAGCTTATATTGAAAAGACAATTAAAAAATAGCACATATCTAAGGTATGACCTTACAACAAAGTTCTAATTTCTTCAGTCCATTATTAACAGAAAGATATCATAATACTAAGATTTTAAAGACAAACCAAGCTACAAATGAGTTTTAGCAGCATTGTGTGTATAGTTGTTTGTCTAAATAAAACTTCCTGAAAGTTGATAATGCTTGTCTAAGCCCTCACTAATTTATGTATAAAATTATAATTGTTAATGTAATCCAAACAGAATAGCTACCAGAAGGTAATAACAGGCGAATTGCATTGCAGATTGAATGCAAGACAATCAAGAAAATAGCTTAAGGAGGTAGTTGTGGTAGATGCTTTAATCTTTAGGTTGGATAAAATAATTTTAATTTGTGCGGTAAAAGTTTTCTGTTAAATAAAAATTTGTTGACCAAGGGATACACATTGAATAGATTTGTTCAAATACCATGATTACAGGACTGCAGTAGGGTCTGATGTCTTAGCCTTATTGACATATATTCTAGGTTCAATTATAAAGAGAAAACCTACGAATCACAATAATTAACTAAATCATCAGGCTCGTTGAAGTGTGATCGTGAGCTTTGTCTGCTTTCACTCTTGTTTGCATGTGTGTTTATATCAACCATAAGCAACAGAACCACTGCTGTATAATTTAGCAAACATTTAGACCAACAGTCGTGGGTATTTTCCTAGTTAGAATGAGCTAATTGTGACTAGGAAAATACACAAAACTCTTGGTCAAATTTTGCTTAAAGTCCATAGCTGTACTTCTACTGCTTATGATTTATTAACAGAAAATAAGCGCATAACTGAATTTGCAGAGAATTGTTTGCCTTCTTCATTAAAGTTCATGATGGAAAGAAATCCATTAGAAAAGAAATCCGTTAGATGCATGCATTTCAATACAGAGTCTATGGAAAATGCTGAAATGGAGAAAACATATGGTATTGAAATCTTTCAAATCGAGAATAGACGGGATGTTAAGATGAGAGCAAATTACACTTTATCCCCCTGTGGTATAGCTAATGTTCATATAACCCCCTCTAGTTTTAAAAAGGGAAAATCGTCCAAAACGTCCCTCACATTTTGTAAAATGACTTTTTTCGTCCCTCACTTTTAAAGGTGTAATTTTATGTCCCTTACATATTCACATCGGTCAAATTTAGTCCCTAACTAGGTTTCCGATCATTTTTTGGCCGGAAGCTATCACGTGCAAGGCACGTGATCATTTTTTAAGGGTAAATTTGTCAAATTATAGTTTACATAATCTAATTTATAGTCCTCCATATTTTATAAAACAAATTTTTTCGTCCCTCACATTTTATAAAATAATTTTTTCATCCCTCACATTTCACAAAATGAATTTCTCCATCTTTCACATTTCAAAAAATGAATATTTCCATCCCTCACTAATTATGTCTGTGAGGGAATCCCTAAAAAAAAAATGTGTGTGAATACATTTTGTTTAAACACATGTATATGTCTATTTGATTTTGCTTAATAATACGAATAGCATAAATATATGTATGTGTCTATTTGATTTCACTTAACAATATGAATACCATATATTATACGTGATCATTTGATTTCATCTGGTATTGGCTAGTAAAAAATCTTGCGTTCATTGTCAAATTAGCCAATAAAGCTATTTTCGGTCAAAATACAATAAGAATATGCAAATTAAGGTTTTATAGGTAAATATTAGTCATAATCATATAAAAAGAGAAGATTGCCTACAAGTTGGGCCCAATTACATACATGTATTTATGCTATTATTATTAAGCAAAATCAAATAGACATATACATGTGTTTAAAAACAATGTATTCACACACATAATTAGTGAGAAATGAAAAATTCATTTTTTGAAATGTGAGGGATGGAGAAATTCATTTTGTGAAATGTGAGGGATGAAAAAAATCATTCTATAAAATGTGAGGGATGAAAAAATTTATTTTATAAAATGTGAAGGACTATAGATTATATTATGTAAAATATAATTTGGCAAATTTACCCTTAAAAAATGATCACGTGCCTTGCACATGATGGATTCCGGCCAAAAAATGATCGGAAACCTAGTCAGGGACTAAATTTGATCGATATGAATATGTAAGGGACATAAAATTACACTTTTAAAAGTGAGGGACGAAAAAAGTCATTTTACAAAATGTGAGGGACATTTTGGACGATTTTCCCTTTTAAAAATTATATATAACCCCCTTATAATTTGGATAAAAGTGTTAAAATGACAGAAATGATTATCTGTAACGGAATCTATGAAAATGTCAAAATTACCCTTGTTTAAAAACTAAAATGAAGTTTTTTACATACTAAAACGTAATATGCAGGATACTCTAACCCCGTATGATTTTACATTTTATCATATAATTCCCTTATACTTTAGTGCCTTAACATATAACCCCCTTATGATTTTCAATATATATACATAACTCCCCTGTGGTTAATAAATAATTTTTAACTTTACATAGGGGTATTTTTGATAACTTAATTGATTCCATTATGGATTGCAAATTCTGTCACTTTGCCACTTTAATCCAGACTATGAGGGGTTATATATAGTTTTTGAAATCATAGGAGGGTTATGTAATAAAGCACTAAATCACAGGGGGGTAAGTAGTAATTTGTCCTTAAAATAAATACTACATGAGTGAAAGTGGTATAATTTCTACACGTACAAATCAGAAAATCAACAGCTAAGTAAAACACATCCAAGAAGCATAAGATAGTTTATTACCAGGTTTTGATGATGTACATGTGTTAAAACCCTAAGTTCAGCAACAAATTCTCTTTTTGCTTTCAAGTCCATTTTCTTGATTGCCGCTTTCTGCACCACAGTTGGGTGTTAGGAAAAATACAATACATACAGTCATCATAAAGAAACCTAAAATAAGAAAAAAAAACCAACTTTGTTTTGGCACATGTACAACAATGGACAAAAATAAGGCAAGGGTTACCCGAAATTGGTATATATGAGATGTTAAATTGTGTACCACTGACAATAAAATGCTAGAAAAAGCGTAGGAAATCAGTAATTCAGAGACATGTTCGATATAATTCGAGAATTCTCTAAATAACATGACGAAGCTACTCAAGTATGAACAAAAAGACATGGATCCTTGTTCGCATCAATCTTGAAGAAAAAAAAAAGTTTAGTCCTGAAGTAGAATTTCATGGTGCTCATATTACCAGTTTAAACTCTAACATTCTTTCTTTACATGTTGCAGTAAATATATGCAAAAATTAGGCAGTCAAAAAGCGTCATAATCAGCTACCATGTTACAACAGAATATCTTGTCAGTAACTTCTCACGGCCAACCTAGGATGACTTGAGGTAAAACACCATATAGCCCATAACCTATCTTAAGGCTCAGCTAATGTATCTATTAGGCCACTTTTAAAAGACAAGAAAATCATGTAATGCCTTGGTTGCTTATTCTTCTATAAACATTGGAGACATAAAACAAAGAAGCAAAAAAATATATATTTTTTGTATTGCTTCGCGGGAGCGAGGCAGGGATGGTTGATCTATTAATCGTTCGTGAACAATGTAACATTTTTTGAATGTTTTATAACTTTATGTAAACTTATTATACATCCTTACAACAGAGGTATGATATTTTGTACTATTTATGTAGATCCCATATGTAATAATTGTGTCTCTGTTGTTAAATTGGGAAAATTGTCCAAAACGTCCTTCACATTTTGTAAAATGACTTTTTTCGTCCCTCACTTTTAAAAGTGTAATTTTATGTCCCTTACATATTCATATCGGTCAAATTTAGTCCCTAACTAGGTTTCCGATCATTTTTTGGCCGGAATCCATCACGTGCAAGGCACGTGATCATTTTTGAATGGTAAATTTGTCAAATTATATTTTACATAATCTGATATATAGTCCTCGACATTTTATAAAGCAAATATTTTCATCCCTCACATTTTATAAAATGATTTTTTTCATCCCTCACATTTCACAAAATGAATTTCTCCATCCCTCACATTTCAAAAAATGAATATTTCCATCCCTCACTAATTATGTATGTGAGGGAAACCCTAAAAAAAAATTGTGTGTGAATACATTTTGTTTAAACACGTGTATATGTCTATTTGATTTTGCTTAATAATACGAATAGCATAAATATATATATGTGTCTATTTGATTTCGCTTAACAATACGAATACCATATATTATACATGATCATTTGATTTCATCTGGTATTAGCTAGTAAATAATCTTGCATTCATTGTCAAGTTGGCCAATAAAGCTATTTTCGGTCAAAATACAATAAGAATATGCAAATTAAGGTTCTATTGATAAATATTAGTCATAATCATATAAAAAGAGAAGATAGCCCACAAGTTGGACCCAATTACATACATGTGTTTATACTATTATTATAAGCAAAATCAAATAGACATATACATGTGTTTAAAAAAATGTATTCACACACATAATTAGTGAGGGATGGAAATATTCATTTTTTGAAATGTGAGGGATGGAGAAATTCATTTTGTGAAATGTGAGGGATGAAAAAAATTATTTTATAAAATGTGAGGGACGAAAAATTTTTTTTTATAAAATGTCGAGGACTATAGATCAGATTATGTAAAATATAATTTGACAAATTTACCCTTTAAAAATGATCACGTGCCTTGCACGTGATGGATTCCGGCCAAAAAATGATCGGAAACCTAGTTAGGGACTAAATTTGACCGATGTGAATATGTAAGGGACATTAAATTGCACTTTTAAAAGTGAGGGACGAAAAAAGTCATTTTACAAAATGTGAGGGACGTTTTGGACGATTTTCCCTGTTAAATTTTACAAGTAATTCACATAGAATTACACCTTATTCAAAAAATGTTATAGTGTTCAGAACGGTTGTTACTGACAACTATTTGTGCCCTTGGTCCTTGTTTAATGGATCATACCTATTTATGGCATGCTCTCCTCCACCCTATGTGGTCCGCCTACTACCTCCCCTACTCCCTACAGTTGTCCGATTCCAAGGAAAAAAAAATCTGGTTGCTTCCCCAATGCCATCCCCAACTCTGTAGAACTGAATAAACAGCACACTAGGGATCTGTTTGATAACATAAAAAAGTGTTGAAACTGAACTTTGTCAGATATTCAGATATTTTGAATATTTGATAAATGAAAATCCATCCGCTGAACTTGTTAAGCACTGATATTTTTTTCAGCACAAGAATCCTAACTGAATGCATAATTCCGATAACAATCAATAGAATTACTTTAACTACCTTATATTATCTATCAAATCTACCCTTGTTTGTTAATTATGTTCAAAATTCTTATTTAATTAAACAATATGATATTCTCTATCTAACGATTTTTTGTTTCTCTTTTTTAATGATTTTCACATTTTCTCCATACTCCTCATATAACATATTTGATCTTTTATATTAATTTGATTTAAAAATAAATATTATCATTTTCACACCTAACAATTTTAAACTAATTAAATCATAGGTTCTATTTTTTTTTTTGAATGAAAAGATATAAGAGCAAAATTATCAAATTAAACTTATTAAACATTCAGTTATAAATATTTATCAAACAGTATAAATAAGATTAGCATTAAAATGCAGACATTCATATCTTTCTTTTCAGTGATTAAAATTTAGCAAATTAATTGTTTCAGTATTCAGATTTCAGAATTCAGATTCAGTTTTTTCAAACGAAACCTAGGAAAGTGTCACAAATAAAAACAACCCAAAGCCTGGTGAACTCCATTCCCACACTAATCTGTAATCTCCTGCCTCCAACAGATCACTATTCCACATCCACCAGCATGTGGCTGGAACCATATCACCAAGCACCACTTTCCCCACTCCCCTCCATCTGCCCAAAGCCCACTTCCCCACATCTCAACTCTACGCCATCCTAGGCCTCCTTCCATCTAGTCACTCAACTACTGTTCTTGTTCCATTTTTCCCACCTTTCCTACCGGCAACTATTTAGAGAAGATTGAGAAAATTGAAAAAATAAAGAGAGAGAGGGAGAGAGGAGATTGTAATCAAGTGTTTGCCCTTCGTTGAATGTTTAGACAAAAATCATGCTGCTATTATGTGGTGTTTTCCAATCTTGCAAGGCTTAAAACTAACAGGAAAACCAAGGGACACAAAGGTGTTTTACCCCTAATTATTTATGCTAATGGTGGATAGGGCAACTCATAAGGCATCTGCTAGCAAATGCTGATTCCATGTTAGAAATTGTCACTGATCATCATTGACCTTACCTAGTTAAGGAGTTCAACCTTTCTTTAAAGCTTGTCAATTGTCAAACTAGAAGATATGAACTGAGTGCCATTTCATGAATAAAGAACAAAAGAAATATTGTAACAACTAGGGCTGTGGGTGTGAATTTTAGGGAAATAAGGCATCCCTAAATTCAGCATGATGTGGCTGATAGAAACGAAGCTAGCCCTTTCAGTTGGAGGTCAAGGAGATAGGATCTCAGCCTGTCTTCTAAAAAGATGTGTGTGAGAAAGAAACCCTGAATTCTTTAAATAAACAAAATTTCATGTCAAGGAATCAAAAGCTCCACCATAAGTATCTTTTAGAGATAGAGTGGTTTGCACGGGTCTGACTTCTACTGTCCTATGTACATGATAACAAAAATTTGAAGGTAAAGAAAAATTAATTGCAAAAAATAAAAATAAAAATAAAAAAGCAAACTGGTGCGAAAAGAAGATCTGATTTCATACTCTACCCTTTTTTTTATTTTGATATAATCAACTTGCTTTTATGGGGAAATCAAATGAACATAACCAGATTATCCTCGAGGGGAGCTCATTCCCCATACAGCTTACCATTCAAGATCAAGTGAAAAATCTCACTCTGATTCAGTAACCAAGGAACTTAACTAAGAAAGAACAAGAATGTGTGCAAGCAATTTCATCTTTCCTTATGCTGCTGTATAGAGAAAGAGATCAACAAACCTCGCCGCCAAGCTCAGCATAATAAACAGAGCCAAAGCCGCCTTCGCCTATCTTGTTAGCCAAACTGAAACCTTTAGTAGCTATTGCAAGCTCTTCATACGAGAACTCAAAAGATCTCTCAACAACTACTCCACCAAGGCCTGGAGAAGCCCTTTTAGCATCATTAGCAGCCTCTGGAGCTTTAGCTGCAGTATCTTCAGGGTTTCAACCAATGAAGAGAAGAAGAGGATCAACGGAGTCATACAACCAGCATAGAGGGAATACTGTACGGGAAAGAAACACTTAAAATACGCAAATGCTTCTGGATTAGTGAACATAATTCAGTAAGCGTACACGTCTCACTCTGTTGAATTTAAATAATATGAAATACGTGCTCTCCAATATTGTGTAGCAAATGTAAAAGAATATTGAAACTAATTCAGAAGAATGAATATCTTATCATGGGAATATAACACATAATTATGCTATATCATACTCCCCACAAAAAGAAAATTAGATGTCACCTGCATCAGATAACAGTTGCCAAAACTGTCTGGCCCCATTCAAATTAACTAGGATCGTGACATGCAAATGGCAAAAAAGAAATAAAATCTGCAAAAAATTACACAACATCCATGCAAGGTCTGTGTGTGCAGACTACGAAATTCCATCACGTTTGCAAGCTCCACAGTTTGGCTAAAATGACTTCTGGCTCAAGCATATTAAATTACAGAAACCCGAAACAGTAATTTTTTTTCTACCTGAGATAGTTTGACGAAATAAGTTCTAAGAACTATGTCATCATTTTGCAGAAAGAAATCTATGCAGCAGAGTGGTCTATAAAATCTATGTCATCATCACTGTTATATGTAGTTCAGTGAACAATTTCCCGTAAAATATTACAATATACCTACAAATTATAGTTCTCTAGTATAATGCCCTTGTCCCACCCCTTTAAATCTGTTAGCTTGGATTTCCCCTGCTACAAATAATGGTATTAAGTGAATCCTAAGATCAACGGAAAGGCTTCTAAAAATGATAATATTAAGTGAATCATAAGATTTAATACGAAAGAAAAAGAAATGCTCTATAAATAAATGGAGAATTCAAGCTTCTAATATTAGAATCAATAACAAGTACATCAATAATTTCAAAAAGCATCTTAAATTTGCAGATTAAACTTAGAGAGAGAGAGAGAGACCAGAAGCAGGTTGCTCAAATTGATCTTTAAGTGATATTTTCTCTGCCTTCCTCTTTCTGTAAACAACAAGATACCCGCAAGCTGCAAAAAACAACACTCCAACTACTGCAAGAGATATCCCAGAGATAGCCCCACCTGACAATCCTGATCCTAAGGTAGCAAAAGCCAGGATTAACTAGATGTCAAAAATTCCAACGTCAATCCTCAAGTACATGCGGTAATTGGAAATCGATAAAGGTAAAATGAACCAATATGTGAAGATTGAACCACCTGTACGTGCAGCATAGTATGGAATAATATATTGAATTAACATAATAAGTATTTGGAAATATATTTGATTTTAGGGCAAATTACATTTTACCCCATGTGGTTTAGCATTTTTTTACATAACCCCCTTATAGTTTCAAAAATTATACATAACCCTCTCATGGTTTGAATTAAAGTGTCAAAGTGACGGAAATAGTTATTCGTAACGGAATTTCTAAAAATGTCTAAATTACTCTTATAAATACATGACACCTGAATCCCGTATGATTTTTATATTTTACCATATAACCCCTTTATGGTTTAATATTTTACCATATAACCCGCTTATGATTTTTAAAATATACACATAACCCCCCTAGTTAATAAATAATTTTTAACTTTACATAAGGGTATTTTTGACATTTTAGGTGACTCCGTTAAGAATGATCATTCTCGTCACTTTGACACTTTAATCCAAGTCATGAGGGGATTATGTATAGCTTTTGAAACTATAAGGGTTATGTAAAAAAATGCTAAATCACAGGGGGGTAAAGTGGAATTTGCCCTTGATTTTAACATGATAAATATTTGGAAATATAGATAATGAAGTTTAGTTCGAAAACCTCAATGCTACCTTGACGCAGAAGCCGATAGTTTCCACTTAGATCTGCATAAGAGTCGAATGTTTAGCTAACACATTTTGAAGTCACCGTAAAATTACAATTTGAACTACAGCTACAACTCTTCAAGTGACAAACAAGAATATATGGTAGCATGATTTGAGATGGTACCAAAAGTCTAACACATTGAAATGCAGCAGACCCATTCATTTACATATAAACTAAACAAAGTACAAAATATATTCTATGATCCATGTGTATTCAATAGATAATGGGCTATCTCATATTAGCTCATCAAACATATCAAACGTCATAGAATTATCAGACAGTAATTCTATCAATTGCCGTGTCACAATGACTTGTACACTGAAACGTTAACATTTTCCCCTTGAAATGTCCCCCGTTAAGATTTGCCATCATTCTATTAAATCTCCACATCATTGGCACCAGGATCTGTGATACATATTTATTCATGGGGTAAGGGTAAAACTAAATTCTACAAAATGGTGTTGTAGTTTCTAGCATTTTTGTGGTAAAGTCATTTTCAACCTCTAGAAACTAGACAACACAACAAACATTCACATGTGGTATTAAATAGAACATTCACACACTTGAAACCGGGTGCTCTGTCCTATAGTAATAAAAGTCTGGGACCCAGATAATATGACTATAAAATAAAGTGATATTGGAAAAGTTTCTATTTTTTTTCAGAGGAAAAGTTTCTATTTGGTCCTTTGAAATACTCTGAAAGTATCAATTTGGTCCCTAACACAAAATCTCAATTTAAATTAAAGACTTCAGTTTAGTCATATAAAGCGAGAAGATTTTTTAATTTAGTCTTCCAAATATATAATACTAAAAAATATAGATTAAATCTTATATACACTGTCAGTATAAATTCACTTTAGATAGATGTTATAGAAAGTTTACAACTTTATCAAAATCATTTTATTTTTAATAAACTACTTCTAAAAATAAACCTAGTATATTTCACGAATAATTCTGCAAAAGATTTGTTCTTCTCTTCTAATTTCCTACCTTCTAGCATCTACATCTTCTATTTGACTTTTGCATTATCCAAACCACTAATAGATCTCAACCATCATTGTTTCATAATTAAAATAAGAATAAAAGATTTTTTTTTCAATATGGAGGAACTAATGTAAACTAAGAAAATTTTGGGAAAAATTTTTGGATCTAGGGAGGCATGAAATCATGGATCATGTATGGAAAAAAAAAACTTTCTCTTCAAGCTATGGAAAGATATGCATCTTTGTAATTAGATGTAGAGAAAGAAAATTTTGAGGATTTACAAAGGCGTGAATTTTGAGATTTGAATTGGGACAAGTGATTTTCACTTCAATTCACCATGCAAGATAAGTGGAAACAGATTGCAGAAAGTGAAAAAGTAAATACATTTATTGAGTAAAAGCATGAAAACAAAGGCAATGGATGGATAGACTTGTAGGTTTTTCTCAAAATTGATTCTTCAGTTTCATGAGTTTTCATAGTTTTAGTTGAGATAAAGCTCTAATTTTATTAAATTATTGATTTTTTTTTGTTTGTATTAACTCTATTTAATTAATTTCTATGTAATTTAATACTTTTGGAAAATTATTGCTTGCATCATAAACACGTTTTTTAATCACTTTTTATATCACATATATCACATCAAAAGAAAGCTATAGTATTTTTTAAAATATTATCCCAAAAAATTTCCTATCCAAATTAGCCATTCCAAGGCTTTGATGCGCTACCGTTCAAGCCACACTTATATCTTTCAAGACCTCCCACTTATAAAAAAGAAAAAAACACTTATATTTTTCATTAATGAAAGAAGCTAAACTTAGTTACCCAACAAGTTACGCACCTTCATTAATGAGTTGGCATACAATACTTAACCATTAGTATAAAATGAGTTTACACTAACATTATTTAAAAGATTTATTCAAAACTATATGGATAAAAGACTGACCATTGTCCTTTTCTTTCTTTTGTTTCTTTATTTGTTTTTGGGCGGGAGAGGGGGGGTTGGTACAATTAGGGGTGGCAATGGGGTGGGGACCGCCCCGTTGCCTATTAATTCCCCCCGCCCCCGCCCCGTTTCCCCTGCAGGGGCACCCGTGAGATTAAAAAAATTTATTATATAATTTCATTATAATTAAATTTGAGCAAATAATCAAGTACTAAAATATCAACATATCAGCAAATTATTGTTCATTGTAACTTCACAATTGAAACTCATAAAAATAATTAATCAAAAGTTTTTTGAATACAATCTAATATGATAAAACAAATATAACTAAAATAATCAAGTTTTTACTTTTGATACAAATACAATCACTAAATTATTATTGTATTTTTTTAGAAAAAAGTGTTATTATATTAAGTGTAGTTAGGAATTTAATATAAATGTATTAATAAATTTAGTATAAACAATTAATAATTTTTATTAATAGACATGTATAATTAGTAGTATAATTAATAATATCATCAGATATATAATTATACATATATATATATATCTTTTTTTTTCAAACGGGCCACCCCCGCCCGCCCCGCCCCGCCCCAATACCGTTGCCATCCCTATACAATGCCATCTCTTAGTCAAGTTGAACTAATTCAGCCAGTAAGTTTTATTGAGTTTTGCCAATGTGATACAATGCCCGAAATTGAATTTGATTCCGTTCCATGACTTGTAGATGCTACAACGGAAGGACAATTAAACACTCAAGTAAATTAACACTTTGTGGATTTGCACAGGAAAAAGAAATGTTGCACATGACTGAGTAGATAAAATTAATCCAATTCGATAACATCTAATTGTAAAAGCTTACCTTTTGCAGGGATGAACAACAGACCACTCCCAGAAGTAAAATTTGCCGTTGGATTAAACCTGCTGATCAAATCAGCACTCAAATTATTAGCAGAAGCTACAGACTCCAAAGTATCCCCAACCTCTATCGGCCAAGTTATGAACAACCCATAATCCTTTGAAATCGCCTTATTCCCGCAAGAACAATTCACAGTAACATTCAGAACTCCAGCATCTGGGATATTATTCTCCGGATAACTATTAAACCTCCGCAACCAAGTGGTACTCGTTAAATTCGCGTAAAAGTGGGACGCAACTATATCATAAGTATCCCCCGATGAAACACTGTAATTGAAGACATGAGCTAGGAAATTCCCATTGATGCAGTCACAAGGAAATGGGATGTTTACTCTTGTCCCTGCTATGACTGTATCCCTGTCTGGGAGGGTAGCCGGGTTCCAGCTGAGGAGAGTGGAAACTGGGACGCTGAAAAGATCGGCGATTAAGGTTACGTTTGAACCTCTCCAGACGTCGTAGCTGGCTAAAGCTAAGTCACAGCCTTTGCTGCACTGGGAATTGACTTGACAAGTTTGCAGGGAGATTGAGACGACGAGAAAGAGCAAAAGGGCTGTAATTATTCTGGGTTTGATGAAGAATAACATCATGAAATTCGGATTTGGATTGAAAGCATGTGAGATTGGAGAAAGAGTGGTGCTGCGGCTACTGTTGCTTCTTGAGGACGCAGAGTGAGAAGGAGGCTGACAGATTTTTGCCAATTTGAATTGATATAGTTTAATCTATTCAGGTACGTTGACCTGTCTTTCGTTTTAAGGTTTTTCTCATGCTTTGACAGTTTGACTTTCATTAATTAGTTAACGTGTCTGTTTTATTTTAGGTCTTAGTTTTGGACCTATTTTTGGATCCAATCCGTTTGGTTGTATATATATATATACACCTTATATTTAGTCGATAAACTATTCTGATTAGAACCCTAATAAAATTTGATTTCTCCCAAAATTGGTTCTTGTGTTCTTATTTTGTTCACTTGTTTGTTGCATCTAACACAGTCAACTCGGTCAACAGTGGTCGATTCACTCTTTCTAGATTTTTCACTTTACATATTGTTTTTGGATAGTTTTTATTTACACAAAAATCATTTATTTGCATCAAAAATATATTTTCTAATATATCTTTTATATTTTCGATCATCTTTTATATTACATATATCATATCATAAAAAGTACTATAATAATTATTTAAAATAATATCTCAAACAAACTCTGAGAAGGGATATATATATATATATGGCGTTTTTTATTTGCCTTTCCCAAATTTATATTAGGAAAATTGACTTGCAACTTCTTGCAACGACTTCAAAGAAGTCAAAAGAAACTCCCATGACGCTTTTAGGATTGATTTCAGCATTAAGGAAAAAGAAGGTAACGACGGATTTGGATTTCTACAGTGGCATAAAAATTGTCTAAACCAAACATCTCTTGACCCAATCCTTCACTAGAGAGCCGGGGTGGATTTAAGGTAGGGGGCAGTGGGGCCTTAAATTCTTATAATACTTATATAATTTTGATATAATTTTAAGTATGTCCCAGAGTTTTTTTAAAAAGATTTGAAAGAATTACATAATTTTTTAAATTAGTTCATAAACTAAAATTCTAAAAAGATATGTGAGGCACAGATTTCACTTGAAATAAGTGACAAAAAAACGTTTTTATTTCAACTAGCAAGTACCAATTATATCATTCACTTTCTTGAGGCTCCACTCCCCAATTTCCCTTCCCTCCTCCGGTCCCCCATTTTCCCCCGACAACCAAGAGCCACTACCTTCCACAACCAAGCAGCTAGCTACTCTTTCTCTTGATCAATTCATCCAATCATTTCATTCACTCCTTTGTCTCCACTTTCCAATTTCCCTTCCCTCCACTGATCCCCCATTTTCCCTCCACAACTGAGAGCCACTCTTACTTCCACAACCAAGTTAGTTATCAAAATATAAAAACTTACCGTGAATAATTGTAAATAGTTTAGTTTATTTTTGAAATAAAATTATTATTACATTAATAATTTTAAATTTATCTTTTTATGTTTTTCATAGAATATATTCATCATTTGTACTTGTTGGTGAATTTTTTTTTTTTTTTGCTTAAAAAACTAGAAAAAGAGTAGGTAAAAAATTTTAATATTGCTTTTGCCCCCACTAAAAATTTTTTCTGGCTCCGCCACTGCTAGAGAATAACATATTCCTAAATCCGACACATCCCCAAGAAAATGCACCCAAAAGAAATGCTAAATGAAGAATAACGCTAAATAAGCTAAGTCAATGTAATATACGAACTCAAATCAGCTCCAAAACCATCGAGTATAGAAAATATTAGGAGGAACAAGTTATCATATTGGGACAATGGGAAGGAGAAGATAGACTCATACCTTGTTGTTAACTTTGAATGGATCAATCGTCTAGATCGATTGAACCAAGAATCGGATGAATGTCGAGATAGGTCAAACAAAACTTGTTCATTTTTGTTAATTAATTTTTCCTCGAATTCTCCTGACCTTGACTTGATATTCAAAGCTTTTGTAGTCTTCATTTTCAAAAGCACCGGATCAATTTTCAACGTGTGAATACGGGTTCCTGCCCAAATCATTCATCTTTCAAAGACGGCATATTTGTCAGCTCGTTCCCGCTTTTATGCATCTCAGATGAGGAAAAAAACAAAGTGCTTCTTCGATGTTGTTAGATAATTCTGTCTTATTTGAAACAGTTTATAATTTATATGGAACAGATTGATCCAAATCTACACTGAACCGACAAGGTGAAAAACGTTTGTTATTTGAGAACATTTATAATATTTTTATTCTTTTTTTGTAGGAATTTATAGTTCGACATCAATTAGCACATTTCTTGCATTAAATTTCACGCAGAAGCGTGTTTAAGGGATTGTTATACTAATAGTTCCCCAAAAACTAAGGAAAAGATGCTATGATTTTAACTTGGAAAGTCACAAGAATCAAAAGGAACTCGAGAGAAATTGATAAATACCAAGAAGAATTGATAATAATTGATGAATGTCTAAATAACAAGATCCTACTATGCCTATATTTATAATATAAGAGTCCTAAAGCAAAACTAAAAACCAAATAACATGGAAATCCTAAATCCTAAGTGAATTAGGAAGTAATATCAGAAAAGGAAACAAACAATGATAGATATTGTCAAAAGTTAACCGTATATGAAAATGTTCTTGGGTATCTTGGCACGCTGTTCCTTGTCTCAAAAGGATTGCTCAATTTGTTCCATATCAAAATTCATAAAGTTCAATCTTCTCTAGTCATCAAATCTATTTTGATTGACAAATATAAAACAGTAAATGTTGTTTACACTCCAACTATCACCTCTATCACTCCAACTACTGTTATGTTACTTGAATTTGAAACGTGCCTTTCATTGTCTGCTAGTTATGTTCCTTGAATTTGAGAATCGTTTGTTTCTTCTAGAGGTTTCTAGTGAGAATTTTCTATTTTTCCTAGAAATTTTAATGAGAATTTTCTATTTTTATCCTAATTTTGTTGTTTGATAAGAATTCATTTCACATCTGGTTGTCAGATCTGGAATTTTTTTGGGTCTTGGATCTATTTCAATAAATCTCATCATCATTATAGGAGTTTGAATCTATTGATTAGCAGATTTGGTGATTGAAACATGCACAGAATGGAATTGCAGCGACTTATTTTATTAAAAGGCAATTTGAAAATTTCTTATATTGTTCAAATCTATACAAAATCATTCTGTATCTACTGTTAAATTACAGATATGTTATTTCAACTGCATTTTTAACCTGGCACTATAGTAGAGATATAAATCAAATCATGTTGGACGATTTTTCATCTTAAGATATTTTCTTATGAATAAAGTGAGAAACTAGAAAGGAAAGAGGAAAACCCAAAATTAAAAAAATTGAAAAGCTAAAAAAATTATATTTTAGGAAAGTGATTTGAATATTTTTTAATCATTTAAGGAGAAAATAGATCTCTGCAATTCCTCTTTTTTAATTTCAATCATTAAGATGAAGATTTTTGTGGGAAAGAGGAAGAATTAAATAAAGAAGAAAGAGAAAAAGAAATAAAAGAAAGGAAAACAAGGTAAATGAAAAGTCAAAATTATGCAAGGACAATTTTGTCCTAAAGGGGGTTAAGTGAGCAAAATTAAAGGTTAGGGGGTAAACTGAAAAATGAGGTATTCTTTAAAGGCATAAAATGTGATTAACCCTAAATTATATTGGAGTGCGAATGTGGAGATTCCATCAAATGTGGAACCCTTTAAGTCAAAGTCCTTCCCTACTTAACTAAAATCAACAATTTAATTAATTAATTAATTAATTTTGCATAACTCTCCAAACAATGTACAATTTTAGTGATTTAGTGATGCCTTTTTTTACCAGAAATACCCTTACATGCATTTATTTTTTTGTGCACTATGGTAAATAAAGAGTTGTTCGGTTCTATGTGAACTTGGTGCTTACGCCCAAGTTTTTTGGACTGGAAATTTTTTTTTCCAAAAAGTGACGGGTCAAAGCATTTAATGCAAGATTTGATTTTTTTTTAATTCCTATTGTGTTAGAATTGTGACTAGTTGGAGTAGAATTGACTAAATTGGCAAAAATATTGAAAAAATAGTGAAAGATCTCAAGCTATTATGCATGACGTGTCGAAGACGAGCTCCAATTTTTCCATCCGTTTGGTTGAGGAATAATAATTACCATGACTAGTTAAGGAATAATAATTATTCTTCCTCTCAATAGTTTATCAAGCCATAGTTCTAAAGAAATGGATCCTATCATAAGGATCAATAAACCAAATAGTAACTGAAAGAAGAAAAATAGGTAATTCAAAACTAGCTAATATCTGATTCTGGAGAAGTAAAGATAATGCTTTAGAAAATTTCCAACAGGTATAGGCTAAAATAGCTTAATTATTAGTAATGGAGAGTCTGGTACATTTCGACAAATTGGCTTACCATAAAGATCTTATTAATGGACTAGAATAACTTTTGAAGTCATTGGGAGCATGAATAACTTTTGCAAGGGCTTAGAGGTAGAGGATAAATTATTTTCATGCTTTCCGCTGCTTATATACTTTGCTTATGCGAAACCAGTTAACAAATTAAATCAACTCACAATTACAATTTGAAGTTGAATACAAATAGCTTGGTAAATCTCTCTAAGATTAAGTTCTCAATTAGCTTAGTAGATATTGCATAGCCAAATTTTATATAGAAAAAGATGTAAAAGTCTTTAGGGCTTTTGTTCATATTCACAATTTTGCTGTTTACATTTTCATTCTTCAAAAGTACAAAATAAACAAATATTGTGTTAAGAATTAACTCTTTCAGTATTTCTTCCGCAATATACTATAGAGTCATATTAGCTTAAGGGATTGACATTGCTTCACATTACATCAATGATTATTAGTCCCTTCTTCTTTAATTTTTATAAATATCTTGCGATGAACATAGATCTTAAATAGTATATGCATGGTTAATTAAAGAAACTGTTGAACAAGGATATTAGGACCCTTTTTTTCAGTTTAATCGATTCTAAGTCTTACAAAGTTGAAGGAGAAAAGGGAGATCTTGAGAGTTGAATCAAGAATTTCACTAACATTTTTGCTGAGTTGGGTCTTAAAGATGGATATTAAGATTCTATAATACGGTGAATGATCGCTATATTTATGTCTAATGACGATGTCATTCTGTCTTTTTGGTTTTTTGGCACTGATCTAATCGGATGAACCCTTAATTTTTAACCACTTGACAGGTGCCGAACCTGTGCAATAATAATAAATAGAACCTAACTACCACCAAAAGTAGCCAATAATTAATTTTAGGTACTGGAGCAGGGACTCTAGGTGTGCAATGGGTTACTTGATTCACCCTGTTACCGAAGAGTTTGCTTAACCCGATATACCCGAATTAATTATCTGACTAAATTTACTAACTAGTAGACAGTGGCAAGCAGGGTCGTCTCCTCAGGAACTAGCAAGATATTTTGTTTCTTTTCAAATCAAGATTAATGGGGGGGGGTTTTGGTATCAAATGCCAAAAATAAAGTAACTGCAGAAAATAATTAATTTAAAGAAATAATTGGAGAAACTCTAGCCAAGGGTACACTTCAGAAATGGTTCATGCACTGATCATCGAATCACAGATAATTCCAACATTTATTAATAGATTGGTTATAGTTGTCTCGCACGCGCTAAACAACCAACCCTTCCTTAATTTATCGATAGCTAAGGTACGACCGTTAGCTATTTCTCTAACCCAAAAACAATCCTAGGTACGACCGTAGGATTTAATTTCTAGATTGCATTAATAATTAGAAAGGCCCAATCCTAACTAACAAACACGCTACGAGGGTTTGTTTAAGCTAGATCGTATGCTCCCCTGACATAATCCCAATTACGCCAGTTGCTACTAAGGTAGAGATAACGAACAATTACGGATTCAATTACTTCTATTTAGCAAAATAGCCTACGTGAATAATCAATTATTGCGCACTAATCAATCATACATAAGGCTATAACAATTAAAATCAGGGAACATATAAATACCAATAAATGAAGAAAATAATTAAAAACGGTTTAGATCTCACAGTAATCGTTGAACCAATTCGTCAGTTGATCCCTCGGTTAGAATTAGGGGCTTAGTTCCCCATAATTAGAGAACAGGCCGTGCGTGGGAAGTTTGGAGAAATTGTTGGATTTGCTCGTTCGATTTCGGCCAACAGTACGAAGAACGGAATGAAGGGAATCGCCACTCTCTATTGCTTCCAATCACAATCATGCGATGGAAACCTGATGCTCTCTGCTAATCCGGTCCAAGCTACGGGAAAAGCAAAGATCCGCAGGTCCACAATCGCGACTGGACTTCCACTCGCTACCAAAGAAAGGAAAAGTCAACACAACAGCCCTTCCTCTCAATGGTTTACAATAGCCTGCGAGAATGTCTTTTTCTTATTCCTTCCATTCGGTCACAATAAAGACAAGCAATTCCCAAGGTCACAAGCAATGGCCTTTTGTCTCCTTATTGCTTACGAGAACCACGGCCAACCCAATTCAATTGATAGATTGGAAAATAGCAATTGCTCAAGTCAACAGAAGATGAAAAGCAATACTGGAAAATGTCAACAATGGTGGCTTTGTTCTCCCCCCCTTTACAAAGCTGCGGGGGCCGCCTTTTAAACGCATCCCCCCTAAACCTAAGTCACGCGAGAATACTTAATTCTTCCTCGATTGTGGTCCCCAGTTTCAGGAAGGGATTTTTCCTTTTTTGGAAATTGTTCTTTTTCCCAAAATTAAAACAAGACTCTCTCAAAATATAATAAAATAAAATCTATTACAATTAGATTTCTTCAGTTTCTCAAACGGGCCCCACGTACGATAAATCTTCTAAAAGTTGAATTTAAGCACTTTTCAGCATCCATTCCTGCAATTACCATCAAAACAAAATATCAGTAGAATCCACCCAATTAATGAAAATATTTAATCAATTAATTGTGCAATAATGCCCAAAATACCCACTAAAATGCACTCTATCACCACTAACATTGACCAAATAGTTCTATGGTCCGATCTTCAAAACATCGGACTCGTAAATAAAGTTTTTCTTTTTTTTTCTCCTAGACAAGATTAAAGTGTAAAATAACAACTATATATCTTGTATGTTGTTAGGAGTTAAAGTTTTTCCCAGAGTTAATTTCAAAGCCTAAACCTTTATTTTTTCAGACCTTGATGAATAATCACAATATATAGAACTGAAAATACACACTCATAATTAAGATACCCCTCTTTCAAGGGGAACTAAAAGAAAAACTAAAACCTTATGAGCATAGATAAGTTAGGTTTCACAGGAGTTTCAATACACAGAAAAGTTGCTTTTGTAAGATATCTTGGTAGGGATTAACTTGGGAAGTTTGGGAGAGGAAAATGTGCATTTCAGTTTGATTTATCTTGAAACTCTGAATTACATATGCTGTAAGCTAAGCATTGGCACCATATGCATAAAATACTTTACACATTTCATACAAAAATCAATACAAATACCCTTAACCAAAAAAATCAAGATTATGACTCTTTATGAAGTAAAAGTCCAATTAAGTCTTCCCAAAAATTTTAGTTTTGTAGATTGGATTGGTAGTCCCATTCTTCAGCTATAATGCTATAATGACCAACGACTTTTCTTGTCACCCATTGCACGGTATGAAAAATCTTATTCTAAATGTCATAATTTATACGATGGATATCAATTAAATGATGACCTACCTTTTTTTATTTTAGAAATTTTTATATTTGTATCTATTATTTAGATATATCATAATTTTTAGTCACTTTTTTGTACATATATTCTTCACAGTATTATTCTCATGATCCATAACAAGAAATCACCCTAAAATACATCATATCATCAACGTTGGTTTAGCAATATCTGCATCGGTCAAAGGAAAAAACCGGTTGATTTGACAGTCTCACTTTCACTGCATGCAAATACTGGGGTATATTAGTGCTAGTATTGTTACTTTATTCAAAATGTGTAAACCCCTCAAAATGTGTCGTTGTCAGTGTGTTTGGATGGTAAATTATTTACAATATATAGGGGTTATTAGTGCTAACATTGTTACTTTATTCATTTGAAATTAGGACACGAATAATATGATCTCATCAAAATGACAAAGGTAGTAGGAATGTAAATAACATAATAGAAATGTAAATAATATCACCCTATTTGTATAGCCTTTAGTACTACTCCCTAAAACATATCTAAGGCATTTTTTCTTTAGGATTAAGAGATCAATTCATGTAGAAAAACTTACCTATAAATTAAGTTTAAAGAAAGTTTTAATTTTTTTCGATCCTGTTGTACCTTCTTCTAACCATTCTATTTGGATGCTAAAATTTTTCTGATGTTTTTTAGTTTTTCTCAATTTATGTAGGAAAATTTTTTTCCATTTAGATAAATCATTTTTTTAAGGACAATTTCATTCCAATATCTGTACTAAAGTCAACAATTACATAACACACATCTAGATTTGAAAATCAATGATGCAACAAATCTTATAAAACGATCAATTTTATCATAACGTTAAAACATCTAGGATATTTTCCATCAGATGAATTTTATTGCAATCGAGATTTTATTGCAATCTAACAAATCAATGTCCATGTCTTCGAATGGTTGGATAGTCAGATCTGATCAGAATTGCAAGCCAAAGAAAAATTTAGATCAGATTTTCTGATTTGGTTTTTGAGATTTACCAAATCTTTAATCTCACCAACTAAAAAAAAAAAAAAAGACGATAAACAAATACACTCTTACTAGGATATCCTAAGAAAGAAAAAAACTCCCACTGGAAAAATTTAGGGAAGAAAAATCCCTCACTAGAAAATCCTAAGAGAGAATTTATTCAAACAAAGGAAATAAAACTAGAAAAGAGCCCCTCCTATAGAGAAAAACCAGATTGTCTGGTCTCTCTTCCATAGGAAAGTCAAATAAGATATTGGTTCGAGAAGTTTTAGAGAGAAGGAAAAGAGAATGAGTCCTAGAGAAAGAAAGAAGTGAGGAAATTCCATTTAGATAAATCTTTGATGTATTGCTTTCCATAAGTGAGTAACCTATGCAAGTTCTGCAATTTTTTAAGAATACTCAATTTTTTTGATGATATGACACCATAGATCAATATCTTTAAAAGTTAAAACAATTTCAAGATAATCAATTTTCATTTTTTCCACTTCAAATTTCTTTAGACAGAGAATGCTCCCATTTTCTTTGAATTTCTTACAGGCTATTTCAAATACTTTTTGTGATCTTCTTATCTTTTCAGAAGATTAGTATATCATCTATATAGAGAAGATAGAAACTCAAATACATAAAACTCCCCTATAGTTTAAGCGAAACTCAAGTAAATCCCTCATAGTTTAAACATATCCACGTAACTCCCATGTACTCTGAACTGATGTGAAATTTGGACAAAAACCATTTGTCTTAAATGTAGCACGTAAAATACCAACATTACCTTCATGACACCTCTTTGTCTTTTTCTTATTTTTACCATTTTGGCATTTTGTGAGTTTACCCCAAAAATTAGTGGCTCAAGTTTAAATTACAAAACTTAGTGGACTAAAGTAAAATTTTGAGAAAGTATCTTCTTTTTCTTAACTCACTTAAATAGCAACCAATCTTATTGAAGAATAGCCATATGAAATGAAAACAGTGGTTGCTCCTCCTTATATCACTTAAATAGCAACCAATCTTATGAAATTTATAGCAAATTTGATCCTTAGGATGAGAAGAAGATAGATATGGCAAAAAAATTAGTACGAGTAACTAAAACATTACAAGATAAAAATCATAATTCGAATCCACATAAAACCCAGCTTTTAAATATGAACTAATGGAGGTTAAATTTAGGCTTCCAACTGTTGGATTCTGTCCTTGATCCAAACTCCATAAAATTTTACAATGAATTTCAATGCCTATCAACAACATACTCCATCTTAGATCCAACTAAACTCAAACAAGGGAAAAATGAGAAAAGGATCTAAGATTGAAAACAATGAAAAAAGAGGAAAAGAGTCTTATATTAATTATTTTTATCTTTTTCTATTGGCTTTATAGTTTCCTATTCTTATTAGGGAAAATCTTCAATTTGGTCTCTAAACTTTTTCACTTAAACCAATTTGGTCCTTCACGATTTTTTTCACCAATTTCATCGATTTCAATGTAGGACTTATTGGGCGGTGCCATTGCATTTTATGTATTTTTCGCGACGGACCAAGGGTATAATTGGAATCACAGGTATAATTGTCTAATTATAGGGATTAGAATAGCAGCTCTGTCACGATAAGCAAAAGAAACCTCTGCAAATCGACAGAGAAGCTAAGGGTTTCACAATCTGATCAAAATGTGATTGAGATTGATGAGTAGATCCGTGTCGATCTTCGATGATGGAAGGTGTCGATGGCAACAAGAATGGTGAAAAGGAAGCAGCTGCAACAACACTATCCAGTAAGCTTTAACCAGATCTTACTTAGTTGAACATTTTCTGCTATACTTGTTTGATGTTTGTGCTAGGCATGTTAGTTTAATTTTTTCATCAGAATGTGGGGCTAATGTGTTTGTACTTTATCCTTGTCTGTGGGGCTGAAGTAGTTGAACATTTTCTAACCTCTTTAATGACAGTGTTAAGCATGTGGGCGATTAATTAGTGGAATATGCTACATTGTGGGGTTGACGTGTTTGTAAAATGTCTTCTCTGTGGGTCATAGGCAGATTTGGGAATGGTGAAATATGCTATATTTAAAGCTGAATTTTTTTAATTGTAATGTGGTCCCTGTAGTTATAAAATGTAGTGTGCTGTTGTTTTTATGTTCTGAAAAGCGAGACAAAGTAGTAGGAAAGGTTGTGGTTTTATTAATTAAGTATTTTTTCTGGTTTAAAAAAATGCAGGACAAGAGGTTGAATTTTTTACTTTGAAAATCTATCATGGGAGTGTATATGTTAAAGAACCTGTAGAGCAATATGTGGGGGGCATCATGGAAAGTTTTGAAGGTGTCATTACCATGAGAGGGAATAGAGCAATTGTATCTGACTTTTGCTATTATCTTGGATATCCTGCAAATGTAACAATGATTTATAGAATTCCAACTGAAGGTGGTGCACTTGTGTTGAGAAAAATAGATTCTGATGATGCAACAACTGACATGGCTTGTATAGGCAAGCAAAATGGAGAAGCTGAAGTTTATGTTGTTTCTGAGTTTCACATTAGATTGATAGATGGTAAACGTGAGAGTGCAGTTGCATTAAGCAATTGTAATGCTGTAGAAATAGAAGAAGATGATGACTTCTTTGTAGACATAACATTTGAGGATGTTGATGTTGCTGACATAGAGCAAATTCCTGTTCATGTGGAGAAAATGAAGGAGCTTGAGAAGAAGAAACAAGAAACTTGTCAGGCTACTGAAATAGAAGAAGTAGAAGAAGGTGATGCGGATGAGGCTAATAATGCTGCAAACTCAGACTCAATGGAAGGTGAAAAGTTCCCTGATGGTGACTATGATTTCTCTGAAGATGATGATGATATGATTTTTCGAACTTCTGTTGTGGCTCCATATCAGGAGTTAGGTGTTAGAATGAATAAATTGCCAACAGAAAATTCTTTTCAAAGTAGAAACAGCAAGGCAAAGAAAGAAGCAAGATAGGTAGCAGCAACCAAGAAAGAAAAAACTAGAGTCAAGGCAACTTCTACTACACATTTACACCTTGATGAAGGAGATTAGATTCCAATTCATGAGGAATCTGATTCAATGGTTTCAGATGAGCTAAATAGTGTGACTGATTCTTCCGATGAAAATAGCACAAAGAAGAAGCCCAAACTAGTCAGATTCCGACCAGAAATGGACATAAAGGATCCAAAATTTCATGTTGGTCAATAATTTGATGATAAGTAGCTATTCAAGATGGCAATTAACAATTATGCAGTCAAGTGGGGGAAGGATATAAAGTGGGTGAAGCATAATAAGCATAGAATGAGGGTGAAATACAAAGCTGATCATTGTAAGTGGATGTTGTTTGCTTCTAAAATTGATGAAGGTGATGATTCCATTGCAATCAAGACAATGGGTCCAGCACACACATGTGGCAGGAACTTTTACCACAAGAGAGCTACCTCAAGTTTCTTAGCAAGAAAATATATAGACTTCCTAAGGATAAGCAAGAGAATAACAGTTGCAGAGTTCAAGGATAAGGTACATGCAGAGCTGAATGTAAACATTACTAAACCTCAAATTTATAAGACATTCATGAAGGCAAAAATTTTGATCCATGGGAGCTACAAAGATCAATACAACAGATTGTAGGATTATTGAGATGAACTAATGAAGGCAAATCCTGGTTCTACAGTGTACATGGAGACTACATTAGATAAAGATTCCGGAAAACAAATATTTCAAAGACTTTACATTTGCTTCGAGACACTGGAGAGATATTTAAATCTGGTTATAGGAAGATAATTGGAATTGATGGCTGCCACTTGAGGGGTCCACATCAGGGTGTATTATTAACTGCAGTTGGGATAGATCCAAATGACTGTGTTTATCTAGTTGCATATGCAGTAGTTGAAGCAGAAAATAAGAGGTCATGGAAGTGGTTTATTGAATTCTTGAAATATGACCTATCCATCAATGATCAAAGAAATTGGAGCTCCATAAGTGATAGACAGAAGGTGAATAAAATCAAAAGTTGTTGTTTATATATGTTTATTACAAATATATGAATGCTTACTGATTGTGCTGAACTTGCATTTGTCTTTTTTGCAAGGTTTAGGATCTGCAATTCAGGAAGTCATTCCTGATGTTGAGCACAGACATTGTATAAGGCACTTGCACAACAACTTCAAAAAATATGATTCGGGTGAAGCATTGAAGGAAAGATTTTGGACATATGCAAGGTTATCGTACATGAGGATGTTCGAAAATCAAATGGAGTGTTTAAGGGATTATGATGCAGCTGCTTGGAAGTGGTTAAATGAGAACACCTCTCCCTATCACTGGTCAAGATCATACTTTCGAGTGGCTGCCAAGTGTGACATTCTCCTTAATAATTTATGTGAAAGATTTAATTCGGTCATAATGGATGCAAGGGAAAAGCCAATCCTTGGAATGCTTGAGACTATCAAAATCTATCTAATGGAAAGGCTTCGTACAAAAGGGAGTGGATGAAGAAGAGGAGTGATAAGATCTGCCCAAAAATTCAAAGGAAACTGGAGAAGGCAAAAACAGAAGCAGCTGAAAACATTGCGAGATGGTCTGATGAAAATAAATTTGAGATTACACATATGTATGGAGGCAAACATATGGTGGACTTAAAGCAGCAGACTTGTAGCTGCAGGAGATAGGAGTTGACTGCTGCCATGTGATTTGTTGTATTTGTTTAATAGGTCAAGAGCCAAAAAGTCTTGTTCATCATTACTACTCGCGAGACAGTTACTTGAAGGCTTATAAGCCAGCAATTGCTCCTTTGAGTGGGCCAAATGTTTGGGTGCAATCAGATAAGGATCCTGTCTTACCACCCTTGAAGTTGAAGTTACCTAGTCGGCCAAAGAAAGTAAGAAGAAGGGAACCAAAAGAGCCTAGGCCTAATCAAAAGGGGGTTACCAAACTTTCTAGATCTAGCCTTGTTAGAATGACATGTAAAAAATGCAATCAAAAGGGGCATATAGTGAGAAAGTGTCCACTGCTGGTACCTTCCAATGAGTTTGGTGCATCTACCAATAAAAGGCCACCACCGTCCAACTCCAACAAGTGTAGTAAATGCAAGGCACTTGGCCATAACAAGAGAACTTGTCCATAAAATCTCAGAACAAGGGAGAATGCTACATGTGAATTACCCCCAAAACCTGGTAATTTGACCTATCCCTCCTCCACTAATTTTATGGTGTAATATTTAACTAATGGTGCTTTGATGTGTACAGATCAAGTGTTCAACAAGGAGCTGACTAAAATACCTCTAGAATCTAGCTCAATGCCAGATGTTCCAACTGGTCAGCAATTTAGGATTTTTCCATGTATTATAAGTTCATAATAATTTTATTCTTGTACTTGTTAACTGTTTTAACTTTATTTCATGGTCAGGTGATAAAGTACAGGGTGTTATTGATGAACAAGAGGTTATTGATTTACAACCAACAGCTCAAGAAGAACTACCTGAAGTGCAAAAAAAAATTCACCAAGTGTTCCTTCTATCATGGCTTAGGACATAACCGGCAAACATGTGGAACTTGGCAAGCTCAAGCATGGAGAAAAAGAAAGGCAGCTATGACTGTTTTTGGTCCATTCCCTCCATCAAAGGGAAAAATGACTGGGAAAAAAGAGACAGTAAGTTGAAGTAATTTATAAAATTAACAGCATGTCTTGCACATTTGCTGGACAATGATTTTGACATGACTTAAAAGGAGACTGTTTATTGCTTTTGACATGTGCCATTATTTGTGCAGGCACATAGGTTGTTGGATGAAGAAGATGATATTGTCACCCAGTCAACTTAATGGAGCTTGGGAATAAAAAGCTTCTATTTTGTGGGACATATCCTGTTTTGTACATTAAGAGCTTCTGTTTTGTCAATGGATACTAATTGGATTAACAATAGGAAGCTAATGTATTTTGGTCAATATACGTGTCAACTTCTAATGATTTGATGTGGCTGCATTTTGTCTAAAACGAATTCAATATTGAAGTAAAATTCAGCCTGCTATATTGGCAATGTCGCACCTATGTTGATGATAATGAACTTCTATTGGCACTCTTCCTGTACCATTTACTTTGACTTTCTTCTTGTTGTTTAGGATTTTATATGATACATTTGGTATTTGTGCGAGTGATTGTCGAAATTTAGGACGAAATGTTTGTTAAATTTTTTATATAACTTGAGGTGAATCTCTGGTAAAATTTTAACAAAGACATCTTTCAAGGTAATGTGTCCAACAACTGACAAAATCTCTCAACCATTTTACAACGATATCGTTTGAGTAAATGTGCCTAGCAACTATGACAAAATCTCTCGATTATTTTACAAAAACATCATTCGAGACCAATGTTCCATTTTAGTACATAAACATATTCCATACCCATGTCTACATTCCAACATTAGCATTCAATTACATGAAGCATTACTCAACTTCTAACTTCATACAACAAGATCTATAATGTAGGATTTTTAAGTTTGACATTCCTTTCATTGCCACTGGATAATAGTACAGCAATAACCATAATACATATGCAAACCACGACCAGCATTAGCCACTTCCTTGCTGCTTTCAACTTCCTAATTTCACTTTTGAGCGCCTTTTTCTCTTCTTCAAGCTTACACATTTCAATTTTCATGAAATTATTTTCTTCCTCAGCTTTCCCTCAAATTCTTCAAAATTCCTCGCCATCATATTTTTTTGTCATCTTGTTGCATAGGTGGACATACTATAGAAAATAATTGCAGGCTTTTGGGGTCTACAATGACCATTAATTCTAGCCATTAGTTGTAGTAAATTATATAATACAAGCAATATCAATATGTCGTGATTAATTGTAAAAATTACTCTATAATTTATGCTTTCATGAAATCTTCTGCCTGGGTTCGCCAATGTCCATGAAGTTACAATTCTACATTCTTCACGGCAATGGCAAATTATTGCCTCATTCCCATTGTGGAATTCTACCCTCTCTCCCTTCACCCCTATTGATTGTCCACTTGCTCGGCTATCCAGATTTGAGTGTTGGCTGCTACATCAAATTGAGGTGGAGTTGTCGAAGTTTCTGCTTGATTGCATTTCACCTACAAATATCCAAGTTCGGCGACTTTCCCTAATTTCTATGAGCTCCTCCGTCGATTTGCAGAGGTTTTTTTTGCTTATCATGACAAAGCTGCTATTCTAATCCCTATAATTAGACAATTATACTTGTGATTCCAATTATACCCTTGGTCCGCCGTGAAAAATACATAAAATGTGGTAGCGCCGCCCAATAAGTCCTACATTGAACTTGATGAAATTGTTTGACGATTATATTGGTGAAAAAAAACCGTGAAGGACCAAATTAGTTTAAGTGAAAAAGTTTAGGGACCAAATTGGCGATTTTCCCTTCTTATTATAATTCTTTTTTATAGATAAGAATATTCTCTTCTTTATCCTTTATCTTGTTTTTATATAAATATTTTATTAATTTTTGTTTGAATTTTTAAGACTTTCCCTTTTCTTATATAGTGCATTTACGAGAAGGTTATTAATGCGGTTACTAAAAAGGGAGGTAAATGTAATTTGGCTAAACCTTGGGGATTGATCAATAGTTTGGCCGAACATTAAGGGAGGCAAATGTAATTAGCCTTAAAACACAGTGATGAGTTGGATTTTCGACAGTGTCAAAAGTTAGAGATCCCGGTTCATTTGGCAGAGAGTCCAAATGAAAGCATACCTAGCCCCAATAAGCCCAATATTCCAAATAAATATGGATTTCATCCAACCTAATTCGCATTGGTTTAAAGCCCACAATGAACTTCAATATGCCATATGTACAACTATCCTCCAATGGTTGAAACAAAAAAAAAAAAAAAAAAAAAAAAAGGTTCAATCTTTTAATGAATCCCTAATAATTTAGGATTTCTTAGTTCTATTGGGTCTCTATGATCCTTCCAATTTCTGGTTAATGTTATTATATTTTCAGGTCTACTGAAAAGTTGTCTATTTCACTTACGGTTTATGAATACAAGAAAGTACTTATAATAATTTTAGTTTTGGTTTTGTTCACAGGAAAAAGTAGAAAAAATGAATTAAGATAGCAACGAGGAAGACTACTCAAGTCTTCGGACTAATTTGGTCTCCAGTTAGCCATTGGGAATTTTTTTTTTCCATGCTTAGTTGTTTTGTTCTTAAATTCTAAGTAAGGCTTTTGACCTTTATTTCTTATCCTATTTTAGCTTGAGATATGATTGAAGATAAAACATTTTGTGATTTCCAACATTGTCTTCTGATTTCTTTTCATTCTCTTTTCATATTGTTCCATTTTTTTTTGGGATTTTTTCTTTGCAAAAAAGGTGTCCATCAAATATAATAGCTGCATTGTTTCAATGAGTTTTTTTAACTATGCCTAAATTTTTACTTTCATCCTTAAATTTTAAAGTGGAATATTTTAATCTCTAAAATATAATATCTATCCCACTTTAATTTTTAAAATATAAAATCTATCAACTTTAGTTCTCCAAGTATAAAAATGTCCCACTTTAGTTTCTAAACTATAAAATTTACAGTTTCATTAACATCAATAATTATTCTAACTACTTTATTATTTAAATGCTAAGGAACAACCAAGAGAGTTTTAAAACTCTGCTTGAGTGTAGATCAAGAGATCAAATCTCCTAATCTGCATTCTAAATCTAGAATTTTTTGAAAAATTTCACTAACGAGTGCCTACCCCTAGTATAGACTAGGGAAAAAAATTAAATGCTAAGGAACATTACGAATAAATTCATAAAGTACTACAACTACTACTGCAATAGTTTTATATAATTGTACGACCAATAAAATAATCCCACGCACCTAATATAGCTATGGAGCACAGATTCGGGGCATGAACGGTTAACAGAGAAACCGTCCGGACCGGTGCTGTGCATTTTATACAAGATATAACTCAGTTTGCACATGATATAATTCATTTTATACAATGTGTAATCTTAGAACAAAATTTTGTAGACTCCACACATGACATGAAAAATAATGTACAAGATAAAATTTGAACCTTATATATGTATATATATATATATATATATATTTGTCAAATCTTGACCATCAATCTTTCGAAACGGTTGCTTCCTGCCCCAAATCCATGGAGCACATACACGAAACCTGTCGGACCAACTCAATGCTTCACTGGCGTTACCCCTATTAAACCAGCAAGCCTCAATTAGTTAAAAAAACCCGTCAGCTTTCCACTACAAATTGCAAAGATGACATGGTACAAGTCATAGTCAGAGTGCAACTGCAGAAAATAATTAGCGTCCAAATTAGATTGTAAATTTTTTCCACACTATTAGGTTCAGGATTCGAGTCATGTGTTTGATAGTTGAAGATGAAAAGGATGTGGAAAAATTAGACCGTTAATATGTGAATTATGGTTTAGTTTGAGTGGTGCAAACTAGTTTTCCATTTTTTTCTTTTTCAAAATATGTGTTCGAGATATTAGACCACATCAAATGCAGCTCAATTTGAGCCTTAAGTTAACCTCTTTGTTCAGGAGATTTTTACCACTTAATAGCACAAAATAACCAAAGTAACAAAAAAATTAAAAATAAAAACAAAAGAAAAAGTCAATTCGGATTAGTCAGATAATTCAGCTTCCGCGTCCAAAATAGGAGTCAATTAATGATAAATTGAGAATATCAAATGAAAGGTTGGCGCAGCTCATACGGCTGCTATATTAAAACCAACCAATGAGTCAATCATTACTTTTGCTAGAATAACTCCTGCGTAACCATAACCAACTCGAAACCGAAGCCATGACATGACATGACATTGAAATCTTACCATAATAAAGTATTAGTCAATCATTTGAGTTCAAATTTTTTTAACAAATAGAACATTGTATATCATGCCATACTAAACATACTAGATAAAAGAATTTCAGCTGCATAATCAAGGTAGTGAAGGACCATGTTATGGCGTATGATTAATTAAGATGGACATGCACATGTCTATATCTATTAGGTTGCACTTATTAACCTGGATGAAGATATGTTCTTCTTTTGAAAGTTTTAATGTGATCATCTTGTTTGTCATTTTTCAGACCTGTCATATTACGATTGATTTTCACATTTATATGTACGTCTATCATGTTTGGTGTACTCTCTACCATTAGTATAGATATGATAATGAAATTTGTTAAGTGTTTATTTGCATAATTTTAATGTGTTTCATTGCTTAATTTTTAGGGTGTTTTAGTGATTTTAAGAGCTAAATAACTAGATTTCTAGTGAATTTTGCACTTTGTAGTTATAGCAGGAAAAATTGCATATCTATGAATTCAAGTGGTTAAAACCTCATGTACTTGTAGGTCTTAATGATTCAATCATCAATTGGAGGGAAGTTAGAAGGCATTTAGATGATTTTTTATTATTTGAAATGATTTCAAGTGAGCATGAAGTGCAAAAATATCAAAGGATGAAATGCAATCAAGTTCAAAGAAGAAAAGTGATAGGCATATTTTGTATTACATTTATATGTAGAAGTTGCTAGTTAACTATATTATTTGAGCTGTTATTTTGAATGAAAACTACTTAATTTTGCTCTTATATTGTTTTAATAGGTCAAGAGTTCAATTGGAGAGAAAATGGACAAAAAGTGTGGCCCAAAAAAGTAATGGAAGAACAAAATATGAAGAATACGAGATTTGACAGGAGTGACATGTTTCAACTTTTTGACAATAACTTGAGCTACCAAGATTGGATTAAGATGATTCTTGATTCAGTTTGAAGCTAAGAGAATGCTCTACAATTCTTATGAGACATCAAAGTCTGATTCTCACCATTTCATAGCCAAAAGTCCAAATTATTAAAGTATAGTTGTGCTATGATGCTCTTCTAACTAGTTCACAATGTTTTGGGCATATCTCAGCGTTCAGACCTCCAAATGGCATGATTTTTACTGTATTAGAAAGATAATTCAAAGGGTTACAACTTTCATGTTTTGAGAAATAGCTGATTTGGCCTTGTTGATAGAGATTTTTGGTATTGAAGTGGATCTACGCGCGGATCCCAAGAGATCCTTCCGCGGATCTGTAATAGCTTGCATTGATGTTGATATTAGTCTTCTCGCCGGTATTTCTCTAGTCCCGACACTGGTGCTGGAGTTTAGGATGGTGTTTGCACCAGTGTTCATCAGAAAAATATGCAAAATTGTCATTTTTCAACTTCAATAAAATCCAATCCAATACTATTTTAAAAAACTATAAATAGGGGCTATGTAGGACCTTTTTAGGGGTGGAAAACATTAGTCTAACCTAGTTTTAACATTTTTCTATAGTTTATTCTTGAGAGATCAAGATCAAACGGAAGCGAATCAAGGAAAATGCAAGGAGAAGATTAGAGTAAGCAACTGAGAAGTTTAACTCTTTTTCTTATCTTTGCAGCAACTCTTTGAATTCATGGTTTTAATTTCCAAATTATATATGTTGAATTAAGTTGTTTCAAGGTTAGGGTTTTTATCAAGGAATTTGATTAATTTTTCTAATTTAATTTCTTACCTTTTGATATGATCTATCTATCTCCATTTTAATCACATGTTTATGTTTGGCCACCATAGACATGCTCTTAAGGTTTGTATTGAACTGAAAAGGGATATACAGCCATGCACTAGATAGATAAACTTACTTAGCCTAATCACGAGAGTAGGTTAGAATTTGTACAACGCACTTATATCACCAAAGTTTTTAAAGGGTTTAATTGAATACTTGCGATCTCGAAAGAGACGTAAGATTTAATTAGGTACATTTTAAATGTATCAAGAAATAATCTAAAATACAATTGGGTGATGCATTCATGGTTTATTAAGAAATTAACCAGATAATTGATTCAATTTCTGAATTAAAACCTGAAACCCTAGACTCACATCCGTTGTTTTCTCACCACTACTTTATTTGAATTGATTCTTCTTTTATTATTTAGTTAGAAATATAATTTCCTGAATATAATTTTTTTTATTTTGTTAGAATAATTAGAGTAGAAAATTAACTCGTTCCTATGGGTTTGACCCCTGAAATACTCCAGGTGATTTATTACTACGATCGACCCTGTGTGCTTGCATGAATTTATTGATCAAAAAGCATTGACAGCCTGACGTGTTCTAGTATTTCAACTATAACTTGAGTTATGCATATTGGATTGAGATGATTCTTAAAGCATTGTAAAGTTATGATCTACTTCTACATTTCATATGAGTTATTGAATCTAGTTCACACGTTACGAGGTCAAAAGGCCAAAAATACAATCATATATTTCTATTGTGAAAATATGGAAAAGGCTACTGATCAGTTAGGGGTATTTATATAATTTCTCACTCCAAATAACATGATTCTTAATCCATTGGAAAGTTAACTCAATGAATTACAACTTTTATGTTTTATACAAGAGTTTCGACTTCCATCATCCAAAATATTGCAGTTCAAATTGGTGCAAAAATAGAGTAATTTTGAGGAATCATCAGAAAGTGCAAACCTGCAATATAATGGAAATGTGGGTGAGGTCCGTGAATCTGCCCAGCTTTTCCTTTTTGCGGCTATGCAACTTATAGATAACTTGCAGGTTGTTCACATAGCTTTTTGGACCACTGTTTTTGATCAAATTTTGGCTGTAGCTGCTCAAGAAACATTGAAGATTTCAATTAATAACTTTTGATGATTCTAAGAAGCAAATTATATCAACTCAAACACGATTGCTTAGGGCTTGATTCCTCTATAAATAGAGGCCTTGAAAACACATTCCTATAAGTTTAGAGTCTAGAAAAATTATCATAAAAATGTTGTCTTCACTAGAACTTCTTAGTTCATTAGTTAGTGTAGTTTAGTGTAGAGTTATTTTGTCTTGTTTCCTGCTCAGCAAAGATGAATATTAAGGATTAAAGATGGAGAAGTAGGAGCTCATGTGACAAGGGTAACTTTTCTCCTAACCCTTTATTTCTTGAATTGGATTTTAGTGTTCAGTAATAATACAACTATGGATCTCTTTTGTTTGTTTTTGATATCTTGTTAGTTTTTATACCTAGGGGTGTGGGTGAATTATCTATTCTTGCTATTTGATGTTTTCATGGCTAATTGAGTTATATCTTGTACAAGTGATTTAACAAATTTGGTATTACAATCATAATTAATTGATCATTGATTATGATTATTTGAAAGTGTTGATTCATTAATGTAAATTAGGATTCAATACTAGTTCGAGTTCACGGAAGTGTTAAAACTAGATAGTTAACTCATTAATGTAAGATTGCAACTTTGTGGTTTTAACCATATAATTTCATAGCTTGTTTCATCATTACGTTAATAAGTGTGAAGTAGTTATAGGTATGATTGATATTTTTGCGAAAGCGGATATCATGTATAGTTGAAAATTATACCATGACAATTCAAAGTGGTAACACTCATAATAAAGGAGTTCAAATCATATTGGAAATTAATAAAATTTCTTGTGAGATTGACACTCAAATATTCCCTGTACTCATGCATGACGTATGCACTTGTAGTAGTAGAAGTTTGAATCCAATTTAAATCTTCATGCAATGAAAATTATCATTTTTATTAAAAAATTTTTAAGGAAGGCCTAGTCAAAAAGGGGTCTAGGTTTAGCTTTGGTGTGTATATATATTAGCAACACTGAAGTTGTCCACATTTTGATATCGAACAATGAGATGAATTACTAATAACGATAGCACTTCTACACATGTAGCCAAAAATAATTGTCGCACATATTTGTTTGATCTTGCTACATGGTAATACTACTTATTATTTGACTTGCTATCAAATGTTACATTTTATAGATACCTATGTCTAAGCTCATTCATCGATTAGGACTTGTACCTTAAAAACAATAAAAAAAAAAAAGAACTTACATTACTGTACAATTGTAACTATTTTTTTAATATAATTGTCGGATTCTTTGATATCTTGGTTGAATTATTCAACACCAAGATTTGACCCATAATTGTGTAAACTTTTGACTTAAAAATTCAGACTTCTACAAGTGATTACATACACATCATACTTGACTATTATCCTATGCCCTCAGGACATAGCATAGAAGAATTCGTTTTAGTTTAGACTATTCTAATAGTACAAACAAATTCTCAATTAAAAACACAAGGTCTTCTTTATTAACTTTTCGTGATTTTAATAACTTCTTCAATTTTATTTTTACTTTTTCAAATTGTAAACGCCTAAAACTTTGAAAAAATTGTCACACAAATTCTTTGGATTTTTCAACTTCTTATCAGAAGAAGACGCGTTGAGTTGGTTAATATAACTCTTTGGTCTTCAGGGTGACTAACTTGAATCATGCAAGTGCATGCGTAATTCATCACGTAAAACAATTCCAATCTTGTTAAATATAAAAATCATTAACAAATATGTCATAATATGACAAAACATAAAATGAAAACGAATAAATCTTTTGATCCTAAAATAAACACGATTATGACAAGATGCAATTAGGACAAGAGATAAAAAGATAAATTAATATGGCATGGTACAACTGTAACATAATAAAACCATTTGGAATAATTACTGTAGCACTTTTTATGATGTGATGTATGTGAGATAAAAAGGTAATTAAGGATGTAAAAAGGTGGATTGGGAAATGTGTTTATGATGCAAGCGAAATATTATTTGAGATATTTGGGCTATCCAAACTTGTTTGTATTGTCCGTTTCCGTCGAAAAATTATGTCGTTTTCCGTGATCACATTTCCCTATTACTTTTTTTCCTCACATACATCAAATCGCTACAGTAATTTTTCCATGAAAAATCACGGAAAATGCAATCCAAACACAATATATTCCAAAATTGTAAATTAAACTGTTAATTTACGTAGCCTCTCTGGTGGAAATATCCAGTACTATATCCTAAGTCTCTGGTCTCGCTTGTTTCCTATCCATATTCTTGCTCCTAAGAGCTTGTGACATGAAATCAAATTCTATTTTATTTACCATTGAGTTAAAGTTTTTATTTTCTTTGTTATATGTAACCTTCCCAGAAATTTGTTTGTAGGGCTGCAATATGAATGAACAAATTTCTTTGTTATTATAATTGCTTGGAAATTGCTAATTCTATTCAAAGAATTGAATACCTGACCAATAGATAGCGACTCTCAGAGGATTGGCAGCCTAAGATTGAATCAAGCTGACGCGGCTCAAATACGTTCATCAATGAAAATTCTTTTTCTTTAACTTTTACTTTAATGACGTAAATTGGGCACCCTTGCCCTTTCCATGCTAGAGTTATAAAAACCCATCAAGCTAAATCTAGCTTTGTTACAAGTTTGTTCGACCAATACTTGAACTCCGGTAGGTTCATATATATTTATTTGTGTGTGTGAAGTTGAAAAGTTTAGCCAAGTTTAATCGATCTGCACATATACACATATGCATGCATAGACACATATTTATATATATATGGTTGTCAATATGTTATATTGTTTACTATATAACGTCCATAATAATTGATATTCAAAAGATATAATAAATAGTTTAAACTCGATGGAATTTGATTAAATTAGGTTTAATCAAGATTGAGTACGAACTCGAGCAAACTAAAACCATAAACAAGCCGAGTTAAAAAATTCGATATGTTAAAGATTGAATTCAATTCCACTAGTTTACACCTTTACCAGTGCCGTAAACGGTTTCCGCAATTATCAAAGCAACACGCATACAAACTTCATTGCTAACCCTTAGAATTAACTTGCTAACTCACAAAATATTACTACCATTTAGCATGTTTTTAGCAACTATTAGCCTGTTATACTCGACTTGAATTGGCTCTCAGTAGCCAAATTCATTCACGCATTCAAGCCCCCAATCCCTAATGCATATTTGTTCAACCACAACTTGAACACTAGTTTTGAAAAGTTCCAATCATTCAACAACAGATGGCAACTCTGTCAAAGGTAGCTAAACCATTAAACAATTCAGAAAACAACTCAGTCAACAATCCTTTCAAAGTCTCCCAAGAAACTTTTCATTCCTCCTCCTCCCTCCTCCCTCCAACAGGACCA